>NW_025213694.1:33624-35097 GCF_004010195.1 Chiloscyllium plagiosum | reverse complement strand
GGAGCCGTTTATCACTACTCTTTGTTTCCTATCAGCCAACCAATTTTCAATCCATGTCAGTATTTTGCCCCTAACACCATGTGCCCTAATTTTGCTCACTAACCTCCTATGTGGGACTTTATCAAAGGCTTTCTGAAAGTCCAGGTATACTACAGCCACTGGATCTCCCTTGTCCATCTTCAGACTTACATCCTCAAAAAATTCCAGAAGATTAGTCAAGCATGATTTCCCCTTCATAAATCCATGCTGACTCTGATCTATCCTGTTACAGCTATCCAGATGTGTAGTAATTTCGTCCTTTATAATTGACTCCAGCATTTTTCCCACCACTGAGGTCAGACTAACTGGTCTATAATTCTTGATTTTCTCTCTCCCTCCTTTCTTAAAAAGTGGTACAAAATTAGCCACCCTCCAATCCGCAAGGAACTGATCCTGAGTCTATAGAACATTGGAAAATGATCACCAATTCATCCGTGATTTCTAGAGCCACCTCCTTCAGTACCCTGGGATGCAGACCATCAGGTCCCGGGGACTTATCAACCTTCAGACCTAACAGTCTCTCCAACACCATTTCCTACCTAATATAACTTCCCTTCAGTTAAGGTCCTTCAGCCACTATTACATCTGGGAGATTGCTCGTGTCTTCTCCAGTGAAGACAGACCTAAATTATCAATTCAACTCTTCTGCCATTTCTTTGTTCCCCATAATAAATTCACTTGTTTCTGTCTTCAAGGGTCCAATTTTAGTCTTAACCATTTTTTTTCTTTTCACATACCTAAAAAAGCATTTAGCATACCTAACATACCTAACAATGCATTTATTTTTAGGACTGTTTTGGGGAATTAGACCGTCCAGTGACTGACTCTGTAACTGGTATCCTGACTGCTGTTATGATTCATTCACCCTGCAAAAGTCTTCCAAGCTTCCTTTATCTCAAGTGTGGTGCTGGAAAAGCATAGCAGGGCAGGCAACATCCGATGAGCAGGAGAATCGACATTCAGGCATAATCCCTTCATCAGGAATCAGGAATCACACTTTTGACTCTGATCTCCAGCATCTGCAGTCCTCACATTCTCCTGCCTATATCTCAACCATACCATTAGATTACTTCAAAGATAACTCTAGAGTAGACTAATGCTGGAAAAGTACAGCAGGTCAGGCAGCATCCAAGGAGCAGGAAAATCAACGTTTTGGGCAAAAGCCTGTTCCTGATGAAGGGCTTTAGTCCGAAACGTCGATTTTCCTGCTCCTCAGGTTCTGCCTGACCTGCTGTGCTTTTCCAGCACCACTCTCATCTAGACTCTGATTTCTAGCATTTGCAGTCCTTATTTTTGCCTACTTCAAAGATAAGTCATGATTCCTGTTTGGAAACTGGAGATAAATTCAAAGGTTGCTAATAATGGAAGCCATGGGGCCATCAGGAATATCATTGAGCAGAGGTAAAAACAATAAGTGCAGATGCTGGAAACCAG
>NW_025213694.1:30688-31260 GCF_004010195.1 Chiloscyllium plagiosum | reverse complement strand
GGGATACAGTCAGTGATGGGAATACAGTCAGTGATGGGGCACAGTCAGTGATGAGGATAATGTCAGTGATGGGGAACAGTCAGTGATGGGTTAAGAGTCAGTGATATGGACTCAGTTAGTGATTGGGATACAGTCAGTGATGGGGATACAGTCAGTGATGGGAATACATTCAGTGATGGTGTCACAGACAGTGATAGGGATACAGTCAGTGATGGGAATACAGTCAGTGATGGGGCACAGTCAGTGATGAGGATAATGTCAGTGATGGGGAACAGTCAGTGATGGGTTAAGAGTCAGTGATATGGACTCAGTTAGTGATTGTGATACAGTCAGTGATGGGGATACAGTCAGTGATGGGAATACAGTCAGTGATGGGGTCACAGACAGTGATGGCAATACAGTCAGTGATGGGAATACAGTCAGTGATGAGGATGCAGTCAGTAATGGGAATACCATTAATGATGGGGACAAAGTCAGTGATAGGGATACAGTCAGTGATGGGAATACAGTCAGTGATAGGGCACAGTCAGTGATGGGGATACAGTCAGTGATGGGGAACAGTCAGTGATGGG
>NW_025213694.1:30189-30556 GCF_004010195.1 Chiloscyllium plagiosum | reverse complement strand
CATGCTGGGAATACAGTCAGTGATGGGGATACAGTCAGTGAGAGGAATGCAGACAGTGATGGGGGCATGGTCAGTGATGGGGTTACAGTCAGTGATGAGTACACAGTCAGTGATGGGGATACAGTCAGTGATGCGGACACAATTAGTGATGGGGTCACAGTGAGAGATGGGAATACAGTCAGAGATGGGGATACAGTCAGTGATGGGGATACAGTCAGTGATGGGAATACTGTCAGTGATTGGGGCACAGTCAGTGATGCGTACACAGTCAGTGATGGGGACACATTCAGTGATGGGAATACAGTCAGTGATCGGGATACAGTCAGTGATGGGAACACAGTCAGTGATGCGGATACAGTCAGTGATA
>NW_025213694.1:20461-30075 GCF_004010195.1 Chiloscyllium plagiosum | reverse complement strand
TGGGAATACATTCAGTGATGGGGTCACAGACAGTGATGGCAATACAGTCAGTGATGGGGACACAGTCAGTGATAGGGATACAGTCAGTGATGGGAATACAGTCAGTTATGGGGCACAGTCAGTGATGGGGATACAGTCAGCGATGGGGAACAGTCAGTGATGGGTTCACAGTCAGTGATGGGGACTCAGTTAGTGATGGGGATACAGTCAGTGATGGGGATACAGTCAGTGATGGGAATACAGCCAGTGATGGGGTCACAGACAGTGATGGCAATACAGTCAGTGATGGGGACACAGCCAGTGAGAGGAATGCAGACAGTGATGGGGGCATGGTCAGTGATGGGGTTACAGTCAGTGATGAGTATACAGTCAGTGATGGGGATGCAGTCAGTGATCGCGATAAAGTCAGTGATGGGGGCACAGCCAGTGATGGGAATACAGTCCATGCTGGGAATACAGTCAGTGATGGGGATACAGTCAGTGAGAGGAATGCAGACAGTGATGGGGGTGCCGTCAGTGACCGCGATAAAGTCAGTGATGGGGGCACAGTCAGTGATGGGAATACAGTCAGTGATGGGAATACAGTCAGTGATGGGGTCTCATTAAGTGATGGGAATACATTCAGTGATGGGGACACAGTCAATGATGGGGAAACAGTCAGTGATGTGGACATAGTTAGTGATGGGGCACAGTCAGTGATGGGGACACAGTGTGTGATGGGAATACAGTCAGTGATGGGGCACAGTCAGTGATCGGGACGCAGTGAGTGATGGGAACACAGTCAGTGATGGGGGCACAGCCAATGATGGGGACACATTGAGAGATGGGAATACAGTCAGTGATGGGGACATAGTCAGTGATGGGGCACAGGCAGTAATTGGGATACAGTCAGAGAGGGGCACAGTAAATGATGGGAATAAAGTCAGTGATAGGGTCACATTCAGTGATGGGAATACAGTCAGTGATGGGGACACAGTCAGTGATGGGGATGCCGTCAGTGATGGGGACACAGTCAGAGATGGTGACACAGTCCGTGATGGGAATACAGTCAGTGATGCGGATGCAGTCAGTGATGGGAATACGGTCAGTGATGGGGGACACAGTCAGTGATAGGGATACAGTCAGTGATGGGAATACTGTCAGTGATGGGGTCACAGTCAGTGATGGTGATACAGTCAGTGATGGGAATACAGTCAGTGATGGGGTCACAGTCAGTGATGTGAATACAGTCAGTGATGGGGACAAAGTCCGTGATGGGAATACAGTAAGTGATGGGGACACACACAGTGATGGGGATACAGTCAGTGAAGGGATACAGTCAGTGATGGGGTCACAGTCAGTGATGTGAATACAGTCAGTGATGGGAATCAATTCAGTGATGGGAATACAGTCAGTGATGGGGGCACAGTCAGTGATGGGGACACAGTCAGTGATGGGGTCACAATCAGTGATGGGAATACAGTCAGTGATGGGAATACAGTCAGTGATGGGGATACAGTCAGTGATGGGAATACTGTCAGTGATTGGGGCACAGTCAGTGATGCGGACACAGTCAGTGGTAGGGACACATTCAGTGATGGGAATACAGTCAGTGATTGGGATACAGTCAGTGATGGGGACACAGTCAGTGATGGGGATACAGTCAGTGATGGGAATACAGTCAGTGATGGGGACACAGTCAGTAATGGGGATACAGTCAGTGATGGGAGTACAGTCAGTGATGGGGACACAGTCCGTGATGGGTACACAATCAGTGATGGGGGCTCAGTCAGTGATGGGGTCACATACAGAGATGGGAATACAGTCAGTGATGGGGACACCGTTAGTGATGGGGACACAGACAGTGATGGGGACACAATCAGTGATGTGAATACAGTCAGTGATGGGAACACACACAGTGATGTGGACACAGTGAGTGATGTGGATATAGTCAGTGATGGTGACACAGTCAGTGATGGGGATACAATCAGAGTTGGGAATACAGTCAGTGATAGGGACACGCACAGTGATAGGGACACAGCCAGTGATGGGGATACAGTCAGTGATGGGAATACAGTCATTGATGGGGACATACACAGTGATGGGGATACAGTCAGTGATGGGAAGACTGTCAGTGATTGGGGCACAGTCCGTGATGCGGACACAGTCAGTGATGGGTTCACATTCAGTGATGGGGTTAAAGTCAGTGATGTGGCCAAAGTCAGTGATGGGAATACAGTCAGTGATGGGAATACAGTAAGTGATAGGGTCACAGTCAGTGATGGGAATACAGTCAATGATGCGGACACAATTAGTGATGGGGTCACAGTGAGTGATGGGAATACAGTCAGAGATGGGGAAACAGTCCGTGATGGGAAGACTGTCAGTGATTGGGGCACAGTCCGTGATGCGGACACAGTCAGTGATGGGGTCACAATCAGTGATGGGAATACAGTCAGTGATGGGAAAACAGTCAGTGATGGGGATACTGTCAGTGATGGGAATACTGTCAGTGATTGGGGCACAGACAGTGATGCAGACACAGTCAGTGATGGGGACACATTCAGTGATGGGAATACAGTCAGTGGTTGGGATACAGTCAGTGATGGGGACACAGTCAGTGATGGGGATACAGTCAGTAATGGGAGTACAGTCAGAGATGGGGACACAGTCCGTGATGGGTACACAATCAGTGATGGGGGCTCAGTCAGTGATGGGGTCACACACAGAGATGGGAATACAGTCAGTGATGGGGACACCATTAGTGATGGGGACAGAGACAGTGATGGGGACACATTCAGTGATGGGAATACAGTCAGTGATGGGAATACAGTCAGTGATGGGGACACAGTCAGTGATGGGGATACAGTCAGTGATGGGGACACACACAGTGATGGGGACACAGTCAGTGATGTGGATACAGTCAGTGATGGTGACACAGTCAGTGATGGGGATACAATCAGAGTTGGGAATACAGTCAGTGATAGGGACACGCACAGTGATAGGGACACAGCCAGTGATGGGGATGCAGTCAGTGATGGGAATACAGTCAGTGATGGGGACATACACAGTGATGGGGATACAGTCAGTGATGGGAATACAGTCAGTGATGGGGATACAGTCAGTGATGGGTTTAAAGTCAGTGATGTGGCCAAAGTCAGTGATGGGAATACAGTCAGTGATGGGGACACACACAGTGATGGGGATACAGTCAGTGATAGGAATACAGTCAGAGATGGGGATACAGTCAGTGATGGGAAGACTGTCAGTGATTGGGGCACAGTCCGAGATGCGGACACAGTCAGTGATGGGGTCACAATCAGTGATGGGAATACAGTCAGTGATGGGAATACAGTCTGTGATGGGGATACAGTCAGTGATCGGAATACTGTCAGTGATTGGGGCACAGTCAGTGATGCGGACACAGTCAGTGATGGGGACACATTCAGTGATGGGAATACAGTCAGTGATTGGGATAGAGTCAGTGATGGGGACACAGTCAGTGATGGGGATACAGTCAGTAATGGGAGTACAGTCAGTGATGGGGACACAGTCCGTGATGGGTACACATTCAGTGATGGGTGCTCAGTCAGTGATGGGGTCACAAACAGAGATGGGAATACAGTCAGTGATGGGGACACCATTAGTGATGGGGACACAGACAGTGATGGGGACACAATCAGTGATGGGAATACAGTCAGTGATGGGGACACACACAGTGATGGGGACACAGTCAGTGGTGTGGATACAGTCAGTGATGGTGACACAGTCAGTGATGGGGATACAATCAGAGTTGGGAATACAGTCAGTGATAGGGACACGCACAGTGATAGGGACACAGTCAGTGATGGGGATATAGTCAGTGATGGGAATACAGTCAGTGATGGGGACATACACAGTGATGGGGATACAGTCAGTGATGGGAATACAGTCAGTGATGGGGATACTGTCAGTGATGGGGATAAAGTCAGTGATGGGGCCAAGGTCAGTGATGGGAATATAGTCAGTGATGTGAATACAGTATGTGATAGGGTCACAGTCAGTGATGGGAATACAGTCAGTGATGTGAATACTGTCAGTGATTGGGGCACAGTCCGTGATGCGGACATAGTCAGTGATGGGGACACAATCAGTGATGGGAATACAGTCAGTGATGGAGACATACACAGTGATGGCGCACGGTCAGTGATGGGGACGCAGTGAGTGATGGGAACACAGTCAGTGATGGGGATACAGTCAGTGATGGGGACACAGTCAGTGATGGGGATACAGTCAGTGATGGGGATACAGTCAGTGATGGGGTCACAGTCAATAATGGGAATTCAGTCAGTGATGGGGTCACAGTCAGTGTCGGTGATACAGTCAGTAATGTGGATTCAGTCAGTAATGGGGACAACGTCAGTGATGGGAATACAGTCAGTTATGGGAATACAGTCAGTGATGGATACACAATCAGTGATGGGAATACAGTCAGTGATGGGGACACACACAGTGATGGGGACACAGTCAGAGATGTGGATACAGTCAGTGATGGCGACACAGTCAGTGATGGGGATACAATCAGAGTTGGGAATACAGTCAGTGATAGGGACACGCACAGTGATGGGGACACAGTCAGTGATGGGGATACAGTCGGTGATGGGAATACAGTCAGTGATGGAGACATGCACAGTGATGGCGCACAGTCAGTGATGGGGATGCAGTGAGTGATGGGAACACAGTCAGTGATGGGGGCACAGTCAGTGATGGGGAAACAGTGAGTGATGGGAATACAGTCAGTGATGGGGACATAGTCAGTGATGGGGCACAGTCAGTGATGGGGACGCAGTGTGTGATGGGAACACAGTCAGTGATGGGGGCACAGTCAGTGATGGGGACACAGTGAGTGATGGGAATACAGTCAGTGATGGGGACATAGTCAGTGATGGGGACACAGTCAGTGATCGGGATACAGTCAATGAGGGGGCACAGTCAGTGATGGGAATACAGTCAGTGAAAGGGTCACAGTCAGTGATGGGAATACAGTCAGTGATGGGAATACAGTCAGTGATGAGGATGCAGTCAGTAATGGGTATACCGTCAGTGATGGGGACACAGTCAGTGATAGAGATACAGTCAGTGATGGGAATACAGTCAGTGTTGGGGACACAGTGTGTGATGGGAATACAGTCAGAGATGGGGACATAGTCAGTGATGGGGACACAGTCAGTGATGGGAATACAGTCAGTGATGGGGTCACAGTCAGTGATGGGGACACAGTCAGTGATGTGGACACAGACAGTGATGGGGCACAGTCAGTGTTGGGGACACAGTGTGTGATGGAATACAGTCAGAGATGGGGACATAGTCGGTGATGGGGACGCAGTGAATGATGGGAACACAGTCAGTGATGGGGGCACAGTCAATGATGGGGACACATTGAGTAATGGGAATATAGTCAGTGATGGGGACATAGTCAGTGATGGGGCGCAGTCAGTGATCGGGATTCAGTCAGAGAGGGAGCACAGTCAATGATGGGAATACAGTCAGTGATAGGGTTACAGTCAGTGATGGGAATATAGTCAGTGATGGGGACACAGTCAGTGATGGGGATACAGTCAGTGATGGGAATACAGTCAGTAATGAGGATGCAGTCAGTAATGGGAATACCGTCAGTGATGGGGACACAGTCAGTGATGGGGATACAGTCAGTGATGGGAATACAGTCAGTGATGGGGTCACAGTCAGTGATTGGGTCACAGACAGTGATGGGGACACAGTCAGTGATAGGGATACAGTCAGTGATGCAGACACAGTCAGTGATGGGGACACAATCAGTGATGGGAATACAGTCAGTGATGGGAATACAGTCAGTGATGGGGACACAGTCAGTGATGGGGATACAGTCAGTGATGGGGATCAAGTCAGTGATGGGAATACAGTCAGTGATGGGGACACAATCAGTGATGGGAATACAGTCAGTGATGGGAATACAGTCAGTGATGGGAATACTGTCAGTGATCGGGGCACAGTCAGTGATGGGGACACAGTCAGTGATGGGATCACAATCAGTGATGGGAATACAGTCTGTGATGGGAATTACGTAAGTGATGGGAATACTGTCAGTGATGGGGGCACAGTCAGTGATGGGAATACTGTCAGTGATGGGGGCACAGTTAGTCATGGGGACACAGTCAGTGATGGGATCACAATCAGTGAGGGGAATACAGTCTGTGATGGGAATACAGTCAGTGATGCGGACACACACAGTGATGGGAATACAGTCAGTGATGGGAATACAGTTTGTGATGGGAATACTGTCAGAGATGGGGACAGTCAGTGATGGGGACACAGTGAGTGATGGGAATACAGTCAGTGATGGGTTCATCGTCAGTGATGGGGCACAGTCAGTGATGGGGATGCAGTGAGTGATGGGAACACAGTCAGTGGTGAGGGCACCGTCAGTGATGGGGACACAGTGAGTGATGGGAATACAGTCAGTGATGGGGACATAGTCAGTGATGGGGCACAGTCATGATCGGGATGCAGTCAGTGATGGGGACACAGTCAGTGATGCGGATACAGTCAGTGATAGGGTCACAGTGTGATGGGAATAGAGTCAGAGATGGGGACGTAGTCAGTGATGGGGCACCGTCAGTGATGGGGACGCAGTGAGTGATGGGAACACAGTCAGTGACAGGGGCACAGTCAGTGATGGGGACACAGTGAGTGATGGGAATACAGTCAGTGATGGGGACATACACAGTGATGGGGATACAGTCAGTGATGGGAATACAGTCAGTGATGGGGATACAGTCAGTGATGAGGATCAAGTCAGTGATGGGAATACAGTCAGTGATGGGGACACAGTCAGTGATGGGAATACAGTCTGTGATGTGAATACAGTCAGTGATGTGGTCTCACACAGTGATGGGAATACAGTCAGTGATGGGAATATTGTCTGTGATCGGGGCACAGTTAGTGATGGGGACACAGTCAGTGATGGGGTCACAATCAGTGATGGGAATACAGTCTGTGATGGGAATAAAGTCCGTGATGGGAATACTGTCAGTGATGGGAATACAGTCAGTGATGGGGTCACAATCAGTGATGGGAATACAGTCTGTGATGGGAATACAGTCAGTGATGCGGACACACACAGTGATGGGAATACAGTCAGTGATGGGAATACAGGTTGTGATGGGAATACTGTCAGAGATGGGGACAGTCAGTGATGGGGACACAGTGAGTGATGGGGACATAGTCAGTGATGGGGACACAGTGAGTGATGGGAATACACTCAGTGATGGGGGCACCGTCAGTGATGGGGACACAGTGAGTGATGGGAATACAGTCAGTGATGGGTTCATAGTCAGTGATGGGGCACAGTCAGTGATGGGAATACACTCAGTGATGGGGGCACCGTCAGTGATGGGGACACAGTGAGTGATGGGAATACAGTCAGTGATGGGGACATAGTCAGTGATGGGGCACAGTCAGTGATCGGGATGCAGTCAGTGATGGGGACACAGTCAGTGATGCAGATACAGTCAGTGATAGGGTCACAGTGTGATGGGAATAGAGTCAGAGATGGGGACGTAGTCAGTGATGGGAATATAGTCTGTGATGGGGACATAGTCAGTGATGGGGCACCGTCAGTGATAGGGACGCAGTGAGTGATGGGAACACAGTCAGTGATGGGGGCACAGTCAGCGATGGGGACACAGTGAGTGATGGGAATACAGTCAGTGATGGGGACATACACAGTGATGGTGATACACTCAGTGATGGGAATACAGTCAGTGATGGGGATACAGTCAGTGATGAGGATCAAGTCAGTGATGGGAATACAGTCAGAGATGGGGATACAGTCAGTGATGGGGACACAATCAGTGATGGGAATACAGTCGGTGATGGGGATTCAGTCAGGGATGGGGTCACAGTCAGTGATGGGGATACAGTCAGTGATGGGGATACAGTCAGTGATGGGGTCACAGTCAATAATGGGAATACAGTCAGTGATGGGGTCACAGTCAGTGTAGGTGATACAGTCAGTGATGTGTATTCAGTCAGTAATGGGGACAAAGTCAGTGATGGGAATACAGTCAGTTATGGGAATACAGTCAGTGATGGGAATACATTCAGTGATGGGGATACTGTCAGAGAAGGGAATACTGTCAGTGATTGGGGCACAGTCAGTGATGCGGACACAGTCAGTGATGGGGACACAATCAGTGATGGGGACACAATCAGTGATGGGAATACAGTCAGTGATGGGGATACAGTCAGTGATGGGGACACAGTCAGTGAAGGGAATACAGTCAGTGATGGGAATACAGTCAGTGATGCGGACACAGTCAGTGATGGGGACACACACAGTGATGGGAATACAGTCAGTGATGGGGACACAGTCAGTGATGGGGACACAGTCAGTGATGGGGTCACAATCAGTGATGGGAATAAGTCAGTGATGGGAATACAGTCAGTGATGGGGATACAGTCAGCGATGGGAATACTGTCAGTGATTGGGGCACAGTCAGTGATGCGGACACAGTCAGTGATGGGAACACATTCAGTGATGGGAATACAGTCAGTGATGGGGATACAGTCAGTGATGGGGACACAGTCAGTGATGGGGATACAGTCAGTTATGGAAATACAGTCAGTGATGGGGACACAGTCAGTGATGGGGATACAGTCAGTGATGGAAATACAGTCAGTGATGGGGACACAGTCCGTGATGGGTACACTAACAGTGATGGGGTCTCAGTCAGTGATGGGGTCACACACAGAGATGGGAATACAGTCAGTGGTGGGGACACCGTTAGTGATGGAGACACAGACAGTGATCGGGACACAATCAGTGATGGGAATACTGTCAGTGATGGGGACACACAGTGATGGGGACACAGTCAGTGATGTGGATACAGTCAGTGATGGTGACACAGTCAGTGATGGGGATATAATCAAGTTGGGAATACAGTCAGTGATAGGGACACGCACAGTGATAGGGACACAGTCAGTGATGGGGATACAGTCAGTGATAGGAATACAGTCAGTGATGGGGACATACACAGTGATGGGAATACAGTCAGTGATGGGGATACAGTCAGTGATGGGGCCAAAGTCAGTGATGGGAATACAGTCAGTGATGGGGACATACACAGTGATGGGGATACAGTCAGTGATGGGAATACAGTCAGTGATGGGGATACAGTCAGTGATAGGGACACGCACAGTGATAGGGACACAGTCAGTGATGGGGATACAGTCGTGATGGGAATACAGTCAGTGATAGAGATACAGTCAGTGATGGGAACACAGTCAGTGATAGAGATACAGTCAGTGATGGGAATACAGTCAGCGATGGGGATATAGTCAGAGATGGGGATAAAGTCAGTGATGGGGCCAAAGTCAGTAATGGGAAGACAGTCAGTGATGGGAATACAGTATGTGATAGGGTCACAGTCAGTGATGGGAATACAGTCAGTGATGCGGACACAATTAGTGATGGGGTCATAGTGATTGATGGGAATACAGTCAGAGATGGGGATACAGTCAGTGATGGGAAGACTGTCAGTGATTGGGGCACAGTCCGTGATGTGGACACAGTCAGTGATGGGGTCACAATCAGTGATGGGAATACTGTCAGTGAT
>NW_025213694.1:0-17584 GCF_004010195.1 Chiloscyllium plagiosum | reverse complement strand
CATGGACAGAGATGACTACGAAGAGCTCACTTTCTCAACATCACTTACTTACAGGAGGTGTGGTGACACGCAGGTTATACTGCCAATTGTTGTCTCTCTGTCATGACAGAGCAGGTTCATGATCCTTTGCGACTCTGTTCGATCACTGTTAGCATTTTATAATATTGTAGTTTCATTTTTCATTACATTCCTGGATGTTCCGGCTCAGGGTCATCAGGGTCACTGTCAGCATTTCCCCCTCACTGCACATTCCTACCCACTCCCCGATAATCTTTGACTCTTGCTTTTTATGTAACTTTTTTTCTGTGCCTCAAAAATATTCAATATCTCTGCCTCCAATGCTGTGTGGGAAAGAGAGTTTCAAAGACTCACAACACCATGGGAAAACAAAAATTTCGTTAATCGGTGTGTGATGTTCGTTTTTTGAACCCTGACCTGAGAAAGAATATAATTACGTTGAACGTATTTCAGAAATGTTTCACCTCAAGTATTCCTGGGATGACGATCTTATATTATGGAGGGTTTTACAAGCTACTTTTGGAATGGGAGGTGACCTTATTGAAACATACAAGATCTTGAGCGAGTGGATCAGGTGTTTGTAGTCTGGGTGTTTGTTTCGTTCAAAGTTATTGTCATTGTATTACAACTCCTACACTGTTGAAGTACAACATTCCACCCATCAATTATGCACTGAAAAATCAAATAGCAACCCACTCAAACATTTCCCCTTGCATTATCTATTTTACGCTGCATTTCCCATGACTAACCTACCTAACCAACACATCCCTGGGGATTATGGGCAATTTAGCATTGCCAATTTACTCTAAGTTGCGCATCTTCAGACTGTGGTAGTTAAATGGCGCATTGAGACCATACCAACACCGACGGGGTGGGGGGAGAACGTTAAATCTCCGTTCGAAAGAGTTTGGAATTGAACCGGCCTGTTTGGCGATATGAGGCTGCAGTGCAGACAAATTATTTACCACGCTGTTCCTTTAGTTCGAATGGATACTTTTGGCTGACTGAAGAAATCTGCCTGACTTGGATCTATCACTGAACATTACCCAGTCTGAGACATTTATCATTTGCCATATCACCAACCAGGTGGCATTCAATATCTGGTGTAAGCAATGGAGGCGTTGACATGGAGAACGAAGCAATAAAACCTCTCAAACACAGGCAGCATCGACAAAGTGCAAATTCAGTCAAGTGGGAATTCTATTTGCCAGACGTTTGTGGTGGTTGAATACTTATATTACTGACATAGTTTGATTTTCCATAGACATATGACACAGGGACAATAGATTATTAGCAGGAAAGTGCAGCTAGGACCACAATGAGATGGGCCTTGACACTAGGTAGTGGTGTTAGAGTGTCAAAGTGTCGAATCGACCAGTAATGCTCCTCAGTCCCTTGTTCTGATGTTCCATTTAGCCCTTCAGATCTGCTGCAAAGGAGCAGGTCGAGGTCAATCCGATGGTTAGGCGCAGTTTGGGAAAACGGACTTGGGAAATCCTAACTGGGATAATAAGTGACACCCCAACACCCCTACCCTCCTTCATGGCTTCACCTTTGTGCAAATACTGCTGCAGATATTGGTAATGTTGTAGACCCAGATTCACTGTGAATACCGTCTCTATATTTCACCCCGTTTTAGCTTATCTAAATCTTCTGCTCCCCCAGAAATTGACATTGCACAGCGCGACTTCTAGGAAAATAGCCATTTACTTTGCAAAAGCAGAACATGAGAACAGGAGTAGACCATTTGGACCCTCATGCCTTCAATGTCATTCAATAAGGACATGGCTGATCTATGACGGGTTCAAGCCCACTTTCCTGCCAAACCCTTGTATCCCTGAAATCGCCGAAATGTCAAAAGCCAATCAACTCGATTTGTAAATACTTCCAGTGACGTAGCCTCCACAACTCTCTGGAGTAGAGAATTCCTGACTTGCACTACCTTTTGTGAGAAAACATTTATTTGCATCTCAGTTTGTATTTGATGTTCCTTAATCTGTATCTGAGTTCCCGAGTTTGAGACTCTGCCCAGTATTGCAATATATTCTCAACATCTAACTTGTCAAATCTCTCTGTATAATGTATATTTCAGTAATATCAAACTTATTCATTTCAAACACAATGAATAATCGCCTCACCTATTTGGAAGTTCTCAATAATTCAATATTTTGATTCCAGAAATCTGCTTAATGATCAAAACCAGTTACTCGCTGCATCAGCTTTCGGACATTAAGTTTCATACACTGGAGTATTCCAATTCCTTTATACTGCTCCTTTGGTTGGGTGACCTCTCTATTAAATAACAACCTGCCTTTTAGTTCTCAGTCTCATCCACAATCTCCGATGTATATTGCGCGCAACTCACCCCTTCAAACTATCAATATACATCGCAAATAATTGATGCAATTGGACTAATATTTGCATTACTCCAGTCGATATTTTTTTCATAAAACTCGACTAATCCTGACTCTCCAATTTCTCTGTGTTATCCAATCATCATCCAATGATAATATAGTCTTCGTCTTACAATGAACTCCTGTCTTGTGTAAGAACCCTTATTTTGTGATACCTTACGGAAAATCTCTGGAAATATTCCACTTTGTTGAGTTACAGCCTGTCGGAGTTAAGACTTAATTTCATACTTGCACGGCCTGACTCCATTATGGTTGTTCTCCATTTTTCATACATTCTTCCTTTGGGCTTCCGATGACCTTGAGTAGTTGTTTCTTTTTTATCTTGCACTCAATGGAGAGAACATATTTTCCCCAATTCACGTCTAAATGTATACCCATATTACATTACCTTCTTGTTCACTACTGTTAAAACCTGTTTGTTTTTTGCTGCAACCTCTTTTCTCCGTCACCCATCCTGCACATCTGCCAAGTGATTAAAAAGTTCATTTTCCAATCCTTTTCATTTCTGAAGAAGTATCACATTGGATTAGAAATGCCAACTCTGTGCATCTGTCTCTGCACATGCTGCTGACCTGTTGAATTACTCAAGACCTGAATATTTTCAGGTCGTTTTTTCAATAAAATATTTAGATTAGATTACACAGTCAGTCGCCTGAGGTGGGAATTGAACGCCGGTCTCTGGCGTTGTCCGGCAGCAGTGCTATCCACTGTGCCAACCATTGAACAATGGATACTGAAAATAAAAAAAAAATGCTGGAGAAACTGGGAGGTTTGTAGAGGGGTAAATGGACGCAAAAGATTAACTCTGCTTTCACTCCACAAGATGCTGCAGAACTGCTTAATTTCTGTTTTTTCGTCAAGTACCTGTTTAAAGCAGCTCAAACTCCCTGTCCAGCATGTTGCGCCTTACACTGGGAAGTGAACAAGGGAACAGTAATACAAGGTTCACAAATTGATTGGGTCTGAAACTACGTACGGCTGGCATCACTGACACCACAGAGCTCGTACTCATGGTCAGGGAGAGAAATAGAGATAAACACATTCGGCTTCAACTCAGAAGATGGCACCGCTGGAAGGGAAACGATTCAAATGAAGGTGTTAAACCGTTTGAGTAATGTAACAAATTAGAGGTGTGACACCATAGAGAGACTCGAAGCAGCAGGAGAAAATTAAAACGTGTGTTGCCACATCAGAAACCAGAGTTGGTCAATTAGGATACGGCTGATGGATGAAAGAGTCTTCATGTGAATGCGGGACAAGCAACAGAATTGTATTCCAGATATTGTGGTCTACAGCATTCATGTGATGCTGTAGACCACAGCAGCAGTAGAAGCACAACATGCAACATTTTTCCTGGGATAATCCCTCAGTCTACTATTCACATCAAGCCAATTTATGGTTCAGTGACGAGTGTGTTTGAAAATGCTCGCGTTCAGAATTATGTGCACCTAAAACTGATGGCAACCTGTGAAAGATACTATCCTTGTCTTGTTGCATTCCGAACAGGAGGAATAACATTTAATGGGGAAGGACAAATGATCCTGATGCTGACAGCTCAGATGGAAGCTCTGCAGTCCTGCTGCATCCATTGATAAATGTCGCTGAACTAATAAACAGCACGCTGGAGAAGAGGGTTCCACAAATTTCCCAATCCAAAATAACAGAACAGCCCTGTACATCAGCGTAAAAGAAAAGGCTGTAGTGTTTCCACCATAATGAGCTGGAAGCGTTCAGTCGATGATCCACCTCACCATTGTCTTGATGTCCACAGAATTACAGATGCCAGTCTTAAACCAATTCGATTCATTGCGGATAACTTCAAAAAACAACTTAACACAGAAGATACGATAAAGACAATGGGCGGTCGCACCATTCCTGCAGTAGGACTGAAGACTTTTGTTTCACAACAAGACGAGCCCCTGAAGAAACTGTTCCATTCCAGCTCTAACTCTGGTATCGACCTGGCAATGTGGATAATTACTAAACTATATCCAGACCATTAATAGGAGAATAATTGCAATCTGACCTATGCACACCCCTTTACTCCCAAAACGAAAATCAAATTGGTGGGAGTTCTTTTTGACAGAGTTGTCAAGCAGCATAGAAATAACTTGCTCACTCCAGTTTCCGATAGGTCACCATGTGGAGATTGAGGTCTGAAATCTGGTGCCAGTAACAGTGACCTCGAAGGCAATGTCGATTATAAACACCAATTTGCTTCGACAATGTGCTTTCAAGAAGCAAATCTCCCGTGCGTTCCTGGTCTGGCTGGAATGTGACACAGGACAAACACAGACATGTGATAAACTCTTCAATGATCTCTGAAATGGCCAAACAATTGTAACAATATGCTCTGAGATCTTCAAGCATTAACCAATGAGATAACAAATTAACCTGACCACGGCCTCGGTGTCAGAAAAAGGAATGTGAAATACTTTGTTGTTTACCCTGTCAAAACCTCCTTCCTAACATCTGAGAGATTGTGATAACATTTACCGAGCTTTCGTACAAACTGCAAAGAAACATCGGCAGAGGAATGTACCATTCGCATTTATGAGCGAATATCTCTTCAAAGCACATATCTCACGAAGTGTTAATATCACGTATTGTGATTAACTATGGGAAAAATATAAAATTTGAACTGCAGCAATCCTTTAGATCCAACAGAGTCTCCCCTCTTCAATATAAGTATGACTGGTTCTCTCTCTCTACACCATATATCTGGTCTCTCCCTATTACTTTAATGTCAAGAAATGCTCATTTGTGTTCAGTGCCCTGGCTTCCACAGCCTTATTTGGGAAAGAATTCGCCACGCTCTATTGCCTCAGAGTGCAGACGTTTATTGTCATCGAGAAAAGAGTGACCTTCCAGTACCTAATACTGTGGTACATTGTCTCTGACGTCCCAGCCACTGGAATTGCCACCCAACTACCAATACGTCTTTCCCTGTCAGTGTTGTATATAATTCACTGAGATCTACAATCATTTTCCTAATGTCCATGGAATGCAGGCCCACTCGACGCAATCACTGCTCCCACAAAAGGCCTGTCATCAGAGAGATCAGTCCGGTCAATCTTTGTTACACTACATAAATGGCAGCTTTGTTCTTTATGAAGTAAGGAGATCAAAACTGAATACAGTGCTGTACAGTGTCGGAGAACGTTTCTCTTCAAGGCTCTATACAGCTGCAGTCAGACACCTTTACTCCTGTACTCAAACCTATTTGAAATGCAGTTCAACACACCATTTATCTTTCTAACTGACAACGTTCCCAGTTTCATTCAGATTACTTCTTATACGTTAAAATTCGGGGGAAGCACAGGCCGAGTTCTCTCATCAGATAATCTTGCATCTGCGGGATTAATGTGGAGAATGACCATTCTGCATATGTAGGCAATGTATTCTTCCTTAGACCAGGACATCAAAACTGTAAACAATGCACGGGAAGCAGTCTCACCAATATTCCACATAAGTGATGTAGGGCATAGTTATTTTTAGTAGGAGCAAATTACTACTGATGCTGCAATTTGTACTGAAAAAACCTGCTGGAGATCGTAGCAGGTCAGACAACATTCATGGAATCCAACATTTAGATCAAATTAACATTTCGAGTCGAGATCGCTCTTCATCATCTATATTTTGATTCTCTTTAAATGTAGGGAAACCTATCTTTTACCAACTTATTTGCACTGGTTTCTCCTATGTCCCACCTCTTTATTTTTTCCACCAACTTACTGTGTGAATTCTTCTTTTCGAAATCCTCCTGAACTACATCAAATAAATTGTTTCTCCATTGTTGACGTCTACAAGAGATATCTTCAAGAAAAATGTTTGGAAATAGTAAGTTCCATTTCATAAAAGCAAAATCATTCTCTTGAATTTTGCTAATACTTTCTAATTGACCAATATCACATTCGTTACAATAGATTCTAACAGATTCCCTACTGTGAACGACACGTTAACTGGTCTGTAGTTCGCTACTCTCACTTCTTCCCTCTTAAAATCGTGTGAATGCATTTATATCCTTTCAAATTTATGATTTTATAATTCAGACAAAAAATGTGATGCCCAATGCAATCAATACGTTTATTGCTGGTTTCGCTGAAACTTCTGAATGAAGTACATTTGGTCAGTCAGACTTATCAATGCTCAATCCAGTCATGTTGTCAAACACTACCATGTCAAAACATGGATAATTTCGAATCTAGTTACACAAGCCTTTTGTATTTAATATTGATATTCTGGATCTTCTACGGTGAACAAGCTGTTTAGTTTCCCTGGAATTTCTCTATTTTCTATAATAAATCACCGTGTCCTCACACTCACTGTTCCGCATTTGACCTTGCTTTCATTTTCCTTCCAAATATTGACAGAAAGTATTTGTCACTCCTTATGTCTCTTGTTAGATTGCATAGTTGTTCTCTTCTTAATTTTCTTACCAGTTTTTTAGTCCTCGTTTGTGAAAATGAATCCACAATAACAGGCATTGTTCTGAATCGGTTTTTAACTTCTTTTGTTAACCACGGTTGAGTCATCTTTCCCTTTTGCTAATTGCACTTCGGAGGATATATATATACATTGCACAACTTACAGTGTTTCTATAAATACCACACATTGCCTGTCTACCACGAAAACTTTTTTTAAAAATATCTTTTTCAATTTCAATGAAACCAACCTGTTCCTCATACTCCCATGGCTTGCCTCACTTTGGTATATACTTTTAAATTAAGGGCAAAGACCTGATTTGTTTTCAGAAGTCATGCAAAAATCAGTCTATTCAGACCACTATTCCCAAACCCTTATTTAGTGAAAAGTTTTCAAGTAGCTCTTCTGATCACATCACGCCAATTCCAAAACAGCCAAATCTGGTAAAACCATACTTTTGAAGGAAACCATCTCAAAAACGCTCCTGAAATCCATTTTCCCAGAATTAGCATTTAGTTGTATTACTATCGTTTACATGCAACTGACTTCGTTCATCATTACTGCAGGACCAACAAATTTGCATTTACCTTTTCCTGTTTTGTAACATACCCAACATTCTTATCGTAATTTCGACTTTGTTAAATAACTCCCATCAATGCTTGTTTTTCTTGATATTCCTAGCTCCACGTTTCCAGATTCTCTGAAATCTGAGTGACGTTGTTCTGTGGAGATTATTTGGAGATTCTTGTGGGACTTTTCGCAAGGCCTATATCAACGTTGCTATCATCTGGTCAGATCTCATCTACTCACCAGCTCTCCCATTATGCTGGTGGAGTAGAGAAGGACAATAGATTTTCATCAATATGCATTTCTCCAGACAGCTGAGATTGCTCCAATCTGGCTGAGAACCTGACAGCAGGCTAGGAAAATATAACTCTACTATGTAGGATCTTAATGAGATCACATCTGGAATGGTGTGCACAGATTTAATCTCCTCACTGAGGAAAGGATATTTGAAGCTGCTCAGAGACTATTCCCTCAACTGATTTCTGCAACAAAGGTGCTAATCTTAGAATGCCTACAGTATTGAGGCAAGGCATTTGACCCTCTCAAACCCACACTGATCATCCTAAGACCATCCCATTCACATTAATATCCCCCTACCCAATCTCTGAACCCGGCATTTCCATGATTAATGCACATGGCCTGCATATCCCCGAACATTTTGGGGAATTTAGTTTGGCAAACCCACCTATCGTGCACATCTCCAGAATACTGGAGGAAACTAGATTACCCTGTGGAAAGCCACGCAGGCACAAGGAAAATGTGCAAACTCCACACAGATAGTCACCTGAGGTTGGAATTGAACTGGAGTCCCTGGTGCTGTGAGGCAGCAGCGAAGTCCACTAAGCGACCCACCGTGGGCAATGCAACTTGCCTGCGCAATGAAGCAGCAACACAGCCTTGTTTCTGCCCAGTATGCGACTGGAAAACATTTGAATGTGAGGTGAATGTGATAACCACGACATGGCAGAAACATAGCTTGTCCACTGACCCGCCAGAATTTTCCCTCATCATAGAAACAGGTTACTTTTTGTTGTATTCAACGAACAAAGCTCACTCGCACCAAGACTCAGCATAACACGCTACAAGCACAACTGACAGCGGCGTGACGAGAACTCACAGCGACTTTCACATTTTCACATTCTTAGACCACTCAACCACGCTAAACTTAGTTCATGAGCAGCATTTGAATCCAGCTCCAAAAAACGTCATTGTGTCACTGGTTGCATATGGAAGTGATAAAACCTGAACGCCAGATTCACGTTCAGTCAATAGATCTGTCCTTTCAGATAATCAGGCTGGATGAGCAACCACATGACATTTGAGTGATGTTCAAACAAGAATCTTTAATGTGTGGTACAAGCACTGCTGGGATTTGACCTCCAGATCTGCCTTTTTACTAAGCAGGCACTTTAAGCAACTAAATCACAGTGTCACGTTAGTTTATGAGGAAGGGATGAGCAGGTTATTCCATTACCTATTAAAATTTACAGGACTGGACAGACTGATGATCTCATTTTAAGGCTCAGCAACAAAAAGCAATTGCACAGCCATTTAAGGAGTCTATTCCACTTGTGGAAACTAGAATACAGTAACAGGAGAAGGAGGTTATTCAACACTCTCACATCAGATGAGCAGGAACCTGCTTAGTTGATGGATAATGGTGTACAGTTTCAGGACGATGCCAATCAGCCCCTCCACACTGAACCAACGACCCACAATAAACCATCCAGAAACTGTATCCTGTTACGCAACAATAGAATGAGACCATTCAGCCTTCTCAACGCTGTAATTAAAGAACTCACTGTCAATACTAACACAGACAAAAAGCCATTCAGCCTTTGAGTCTGCTGCACAGAAAGAGAAGGACATGAAGCGGAAGAGATTGGGGAGACACTGAATGAATACTAAGAACTCACTGTCAATACTAACACAGACAAAAAGCCATTCAGCCTTTGAGTCTGCTGCACAGAAAGAGAAGGACATGAAGCCTTGATTTGTTTTTGTCAACAGGAGGAGGCAATTCTGCCACGTTTCTGCTGTATGGTAAGAGGAGAAGACAAATCACTCCCTCGTTCCCATTTCAGGGATATAGGAAGGGACTATTTAGTGTCTCAAGCCTGTTATGGGTGAATTTGAGGAGACAGTTCAGCCCCTCTCAATGTTTTACTGTAGGGGCACGATTCATTAGATCCCAAAACTCCCCACAGCAACACGAGGAGAACATTGAGACCTTGAGCAGCTGAGTCAGTAACAGGGGTAGGACACTCCTGTCATCAACACGACAACGTAGGAACACTAGCAGACGTTCTGTCCATCGCGTTTACCAACCAGGAAAAGAATGAGTGCATTGATACTCATGCTTCCTACATACCAATCGGAAGACATCTTTTAAACTCTTGTGCCTATTACACTGAAATTCAAACGGAGTTTAGAGGTAACAGAAAGTAAATACCTCATAATAACCAACTTCACTCGGGAATAAACAGTATGATTAAATTATTGGAATTGAATGCAAATTGTTCGAATTTTTTCTTAAGGAATGAAGAACACGTGGTTTTCAAAGCCAAAGCACAGATGATCAAAGTTAACATGTTTTTATAAAGTATAAATCGGTTACGAATGATTTGCCTGTGTTTAAAAATGTGACAAGATATCTGAAAAAAAAGGGATGCTTTTGACGTAGAGTATCTGGACTTCGAGAAGGCATTGAATATTGTGCTGCTCAAAAGATTAATACGCAAGATGATAACACATGGCATTATGAAACATTTGTTTGCTCGGAGAGAGGATTGGGTGGTGCTGGAATAGGACAGCACGTTAGGCAGCATCCGAGGAGCGGCACAATAAACGTTGCTAGACAGGTCAGGAGGCTAGTGTCGAGATGGAGGGTTGTGACTTAGTTAAAGTTGAGTGAGTAGAAATGAGTAACATGGTGCAAACCAAGTTAATCCTCTGTGGTTGCAGGTTTTCAAGGCGGATGACGAGGCATTCATCCTTCAGGCGTCTGGTGTTTAGGGTTTGGAGATGGGAAGGCTTAGGACTTGCATATCCTTGATGGAGTGGGAGGAGGAGTTGAAGTACTTAGCAAGGGAAATGGGGGTAGATTGGTTGGTGTCGATACCCCAGAGAGGTTCTCTGAAAAGAACCACAAATTGGGTCCACGTGCAATGGATAAAGTAGACCACTGGTGGATGTACAGGCAAATATCTGCTGGATGTGAAAGCATCCTTTGAGGCCTTGGATGGAGGTGAGGAGAGAGCTGTGGGTGCAGGTTTTGCACTTCTTGTGGGGGTGGCAGGGGATTGTGAAGCGAGTGGGATGTGGGCGGGTAGATGGCGAGTATCTGTCAAGGGAGTCGTGGCAGCAATGGTCGCTCCAAAGCACTGATAAGAGTGGGTAGTGTAATGTATCCCGAATGGTCAGGTTTGTTCGTAGGTGGCAGAAGTGGTGGAGGGTGATGCGATGGATTCAGAGGTTGGTGGAGTGAAAGGTGAGGACCAGTAGTGTGATAATAGCACTCCTGCTCCCCTCACCTTCAACCCTCACAACCTCCATATACATTGCATCAATAACCTGGTCCTCACTTTTCATCTCAACACAAACAGTATATATCAATTCATACCCGTTGACCTTCATCTTCCAACCCAACAACTTCCATAAATATTATGTCATACTCCTGGGCCTTACTTTGCATCCCATCATGCTCTGTACACATCACATCACACCCTGGTCCTCATTTTCCTCCCAACAAACTCCACATATGTCAAATTGTACCATTCAAGGACAGCCGCCTACAAACAACCCCCACCACGAAGGATATATTTCCCTTCCCGCCCCATCAGCATTTCAGTCAGACCATTCCCTCCAACAATTCCTTGTCAGTTTCATGACACTCACAAGCCCACATCCCACTCCCGGAACATTCTGCTGCCATCACAAGTAGTGCAAACTCTGCGTGCACACCACCTCCATCCAAGGCCCCAAAGGATTCTTCCACATCCAACAGAAACTTCGCTGTACTCCCAGCAATGCTCTCTACTATATTGGTTGCACCAGATGTGTTCTCCTTTACATCGAGGAGACAGGATGCCAACTGGCAGATCGTTTTAGAGACCATCTGTGGGCCTCCCGCTCCAACTAATCTCACCACCCCGTGGCTGAACCGTTCAACTCACTCTACGATTTCACCAATGACATGCAGATCCTGAAACTCCTTCATCGCCATCCCCTAAACACGAGATGCTTGGAAGAAGAGAACCTCATCTTCTGTCTTCGGACACTTCAACCACAAGGGATTAAGGTGGATTTCACCACTTTCGTCATATCCCTTCCCTCGACTTCATCTTCATCCCAAGCCTCCAACTCGTACCACCCTCTTGAACTGTCCGGCATCTTCCCTATCTCTCCGATCCACCGTCCTCTCCGAACGATCACCTTTTCCACCACGTTCAATTACCTATTTCATTCTGAGCTAAATTTCCTCCAACCCCATCCCCTCCCATTTAAATCTCACCCCCTCCCCCCACCAGAACACAAGCCTGATTCTTCATGAAGAACGTGTGCCTGAAACGATTATTCTTCTTCTTCCCGAATGGTTCTTGACCTGATGTGCTTTACAAGCAGTACATTCTCGATTATGATGTGCAGCATTTGCAGCCCTCCCTTTTTCCTTGTAGAGAGTATTGGGTAACCAATTAAACCTACGATCTTGAGTTGCCGGTGTTGGACCGGGTTGGGCAAGGTCAAAAATCACATAACACCAGTTTCGACACCAATTGGTTTATTGAAAACACTAGCATTCGGTGCGCTGCTCCTTCATCAGGTTTAATTGAGGGAGGAAAAGCTCAGAAACAGAATTTATAAGGAAAAGAACACGCTGTCGTTCAACTCACACGCATGAATTGAACACACATAAAGTGGCTCTTAAATGTTTGAACAGTTAGAATGGAGATTAAGTTTTCGATTCATAAATATGCAAACCCCAAAATTAATTTCAAATCGCAGCCAGGAAATAACTTCATTATTATCGATGTGAAGGAGGTACCACCTCCGGTCAGACAAATATAATTTAGGTATGAAATCTTGCTTGGTGTTCGTCTATGTCGTAGACTGGATTAAGACAGATTTACATCTGAAATAGGAGGTTATGTGTGTGTGTGTGTGTGTGTGTCTGTCTGTGTGTTTGTGAATGTGTGTGTGTAAATGGGGTTGGGTTGTAAGGGAGAGAGAGAGGGAGAGACAGGGAGAGACAGTGACTGTGCATGTGCGTGTGCATGTTTGTGTGTGCATGTGCGTGTGCACATGTGTGTGTGTGGAGACAGGGAAAGGGGAAATTGTGTGTAAAATGCTACATTGACTGACTGTCATCAAATAATACTAGGAGAAAGTGAGGACTGCAGATGCTGGCGATCAGAGCTGAAAAATGTGTTGCTGGAAAAGCGCAGCAGGTCAGGCAGCATCCAAGGAG
Organism: Chiloscyllium plagiosum; assembly: GCF_004010195.1. Lineage (NCBI taxonomy): Eukaryota > Metazoa > Chordata > Chondrichthyes > Orectolobiformes > Hemiscylliidae > Chiloscyllium > Chiloscyllium plagiosum. Next base: position 4,693 of record NW_025213694.1, on the reverse strand, counting down.
CAGGAGAAACCCTGAAGAAGGACTTATGCCCGAAACGCCGATTCTCCTGCTCCTTGGATGCTGCCTGACCTGCTGCACCTTTCCAACAACACATTTTTCAGCTGTCATGAAAATATATACATTTTGAACAAAATTGAATGTATCCGCAAACACTAAACTACAAACGCAAATTCACATCAGAGATTTATATGTATGCGTGTGAGAGAGGGTGTGTATGTATGTGTGTATGTATGTCTGTCTGTGTGTTTGTGTATGTGTGTGTGTAAATAGGGGGTGTGTTGTAAGAGAAAGAGAGACGGAGAGACAGAGAGAGACAACGACTGTGCATGTGCGTGTGCATGTTTGTGTGTGCGCATATATGTGTGTGTGGAGACAGGGAAAGGGGAGGTTGCGTGTGTGTGAGTGCGTGTGTGTATGTTTGTGTATGTGTGTCCACGTTAAGACATAGAGAGATACGACAAATTCCTTGCCCCCCAACCCCACACAATCACTCACTTCCCCTCTCTGCAGCCTCTGCTCCATTTGTTAGTGATGTTACAGGACCAGATGCTACAACTACAGTCCCCATGCTCTGTCCAGAGCTAGGTCACCACATCTTCCATTCTCCCTGGATGTCTAAGACAGATCCCAGCAGAATCGTCAGCAAACAATCCCCAGCAACTTCACTAACTTTTCAATAATAGGAGTAGGTCAGAAGCACCTCAGCTACAAGATAGATGCCTGGTCCTTCATCATAGTACTCGAGGGGCCTCCTCGTGTTACTGACCGCACGATCAGCTGAGAAGGACAAACACAGGCGTTCTTTGGACAGTCACAGTCAAATTACAAAGACATGAGGAAAAACTACTGAAACTCATTGTTGAACATAGAGCATCAGATGGGACACACCAGGAAGTGTACAACAGACCACGATACACTATTTCATTCTTTCTGAACCTCACAGTGCCAGCTCTCTACACACTAAGAATGAAAAGGCAAGGGCAAGGAAAGATGCAGAGGGAGATTCACATGAAAGATAGAAACAGACGATTAATTAATCGAGAACATGATATGTAAACTTGGGGAAAGACAACAGACAAGGGAGTTGGACTAACCAGAGGATTTAGAACTTAATGGGTCCATTCAAAAGAATGAGGGCATGAATAAAAACATATTCAGACCAGCGGAAATGGTTTCTTACATCAAATTCTGATTTTCCATCACAGAACCAACCCAGATTCCAGAAATATGGACATGTTAACAGCATGGCATGGGCAGTTGTGCAGACTACTCAAGTATAATGATTAGTAAATTAGAATATTGCCCAGTATGGTGAGCATTGCCCAACTTTGGGCGTATATTGCTGCCACACCTGCACTAGATATCTGCCTTGTACGGGGAGATTTGCTGCCCATACAGCAAGTGACAGTACATGGGATTCACACATAGTATTATCTCTGTATCTTCATGTTGCAGCACAGGGAAAGACATTTTATTCGTGCACGCGTGGGATTAGATGTGATAATCATTGCTTGAAAGAGAGATGCATAGATCAAATCAGATTAAATGTGAACAACTGGCATCGACCGTTGTTAAGCAACACTTTTCCTAGTGGACCCTTGAAGTGAGAACAGGAAGGCCCCTGTACTGCACCATTGGGACTAGAAACATGACAACGAAATCCCTGAGGGACAAGCAACTTCAACTGTTGGAAAATGGCAACTGGGGACTGATGAGTCCTCAACCTAATCTCAATCCATGGATCTAACATAGGGATCCCCATACTTACATCCTAGCAAAAGGAAAATCTGCAAATATGCACTCACTCTTATTGAACTTTTGATGTGACCCATGATTATTGATACAGTCTCCAAAGGAATGAGCAGATAGATATAGATGCCAATCAGGTAGTCTTACACCCCAAGCTTCCAGTCCCATTGGGTCCCCAGCAAAACCAGGATAGAGACAATACGGGGAGAGATATGCCAGATCTGCGTAATGTCTAGAATTCACGGGGAAGCCCCTTGCTGTAGAGCACAAAAAAAGACCTCAAATAAGGTACTCCCACAATACTCAATGTGGGTGACCCTGCTGGATAAGTTTGCGTTCCTTCTTTGCTGCTGCGAGTTTTATTTGAGTATGTGCATTATTGTACACATTTGGGTAAGGAAGGAAATGTTACTAATCTATTAGTAACTTGGTGGCACCCAGGTTTTCAGAAAGGAGCTAAGCAAAGGGATGAAACATGTTTAATTTGTAAGCAAACAAGGGACATACTGTAAAAAGGACACGCTGAAGTTATTAACCACTTCCTTGGCTGGTGGGCCCTCTTACTTTTCTACAGCTTGCTTTTCTCGAATGATCTCACGTATATTGTTATGTAATTGTTTAATAGTACTCGATGATTTAGTAGATGAATCAAAACTACCCCCATGACTGATATTGCTGCCACTATAGTGGTGGATAGGAGGAAAATATTTCCATCAGTTAACTAAAACTCTTCAAAGTTGACATTCACAGGTCCGTCAAGCCTCACAATTAGGAATGTGGCAAAGGAAAGGCCCATTTCTGGTCCTGCTTGTCACCCACACAGCGGTCAATGTCAAGGGGAGGCCTGAATGGACGCAATGCAAAAGAGGGTCATCCTCCAGAGTATCACCAGAAGACCTTCAGAGACACCTATTCAAACTCCGTCTGCAAATGTCTCAGCCTGATCGTTCTGCCTTTCATTACACTTTTTCTTCTCTTTCCTACATTAACCATGTTTAGTTGGGGAACAATGATTAGCCTGATAACCTCTAGTACCTGGATATTACAGGTTTGAATTTTATTTTTTCAAGAATGTCAACCACTTCCACTGCTGGGAGTGTGCCCACATTCCTATTCACGTTACGGGAGACATTCCCTTGATAATGCCGATATGGTCGCCATTCTCATTGTCGCCCCGCAGAACAGGCTGGCTCTGGATTACCTGTTGGCTGTGAAAGGGTGTACATGTTCCCTCATAGGCTCTGTCTGCTTAATTTACATCCCGATGCTAGTCAGAACATTAACAATCTTGGTAACCACTTGCCTAGTGGCCACACAGCTCCATGAGCCCACTTCCCATTGGGATCTGTGCAGGTGGATGGGCTGATGGTTCCGGTCCTTGGATGTTGAGATCACAGGAGGTTCTCGTCAAAAGCAAGAAGGCAGCTTATGTAAGGTGGAGGAAGCAAGGTTCTAGCAATGCTTTAGATGATTACAGACTTGCTAGAAAGGACCTCAGAAATGGACTGAGGAAAGCCAGGAGGGTGCACGAAAAAGGCTTGGTAAGAATGATTTTGGAGAACCCAAAGGCGTTTTCCTCATAGGTGATGAATCAGAGAATCATCAGGGAGAAGGTAGGGCCGATCAGTGATAGCGGAGGGAACTTGTGCGTGGAGTCTGAGCAGATAGGGGGAGCCCTAAATGAGTTTTGTGCATCGGTTTTCACCGAGGAAAGGGAACTTGTTGTAAATGAAAAATTAGAGTACCTGGGATTCAGTCTTGACCAGATCCAGATTGATGAAGATAATGTGCTAGAAATTTTGAAAACCGTAAGATTGATAAGTCCCCAGACCAGATTTATTCTAAGATGCTCCGGGAAGCAAAAAAATGAGATTGCTAAGCCGCTGGCGAGGATCTTTGCTTCCTCACTCTCCACGGGAGTCGTACCGGGGGTTTGGAAGGAGGCGAATGTTGTTCCACTTTTCAAGAAGGGTAATGGGGAAATCCCTGGCAATTACAGACCAGTAAGACTCACGTCTGTGATCTGCAAAGTTGTGGAAAGAATTCTGAGGGATAGGATTTATGACTATTTAACAAAACATAGTGTGATTAAAGGAAGGCAGCATGGCCTTGTGGGGGACAAGTAATGCCTCACAAATCTTATTGAGTTCTTTGAGGAGGTGTCAAGACAGATCGACGACGGTCGAGCAGTGGATGTGGTGTGTACTGATTTCAGCAAGGCATTTGTTAGGGTTCGACATGGTAGGCTCATTCATAAAGTCAGGAAGTATGGGATAAAGGGAGATTTGGCTGTCTGGATTCAGAATTGGCCGGCTGACAGAAGAGTGGTTGTAGATGGAATGTATTCAGCCCGGAAGACAGTGTTGAGTGGTGTCCCGCAATGGCTCTGTTCTTGGGCTTCTGCTCTTTGTAGTTTTCACAAATGACTTAGATGAGGAGGTTGAGGGGTGGGTTAGTAAATTTGCAGATGACACATAGGTTGGAGGTGTCGTCGATAGTTCAGGGGCGCAGGCTGTAGTGCGACATAGATGGGATGCATAGCTGGGCTGAGAAATGACAGATGGAGTTCAACCCAGTTAAATGAGAAGTGATGTATTTTGGAGGTCGAACTCGAATGCTGAATAGAACATTAAAGACAGGATTCTTGGCAGTGTGGAAGAACAGAGGGATCTGGGTGCGAAAGTACATAGATCCCTCAAAGTTACCTCCCAAGTGGATAGGGTTGGTAAGAAAGCATATTGTGTTTTGTCTTTCATTAATAGGGGTATTGAGTTTAAGAGCTGCGAAAAGTTTTTGCAGTTCTACAAGTCCCTCGTGAGACCACACTTGGAATATTGTATCCAGTTCTGGTCGTTCTACTACAGGAAAGATACAGAGGCTTTGGAGAGAGTGCAAAGCAGGTTACCAGGATGCTGCCTGGAGTGGAGGGCTTGCCTTAGAAGCA
>NW_025213693.1:34602-35088 GCF_004010195.1 Chiloscyllium plagiosum | reverse complement strand
TGATGGAACATGTTCATCTTCGTGTGCAGTTACTAGTGGCATACTACAAGGGTCGGTGTTGGGTCCACTGCTGTTCGTCATTTTTATAAATGACCTGGATGAGGGCTTAGAAGGGTGAGTTAGTAAATTTGCGGATCACACTAAGATGGAGTTGTGGATAGTGAGGAAGAATGTAGTAAGTTGCAGAGAGATATATATAGTATGCAGAGCTGGGCTGAGAGGTGGCAAATGGAGTTTAATGTGGACAAGTGACCTCAGATTACAACAGGATCTTGACCAGATGGGCCAATGGGCTGAGAAGTGGCAGATGGAGTTTAATTCAGATAAATGTGAGGTGCTGCATTTTGGGAAAGCAAATCTTAGCTGGACTTATACACTTAATGTTAAGGTCCTAGGGAGTGTTGCTGAACAAAGAGACCTTGGAGTGCAAGTTCATAGCTCCTTGAAAGTGGAGTCGCAGGTAGATAGGATAGTGAAGAAGGCTTT
>NW_025213693.1:6532-8006 GCF_004010195.1 Chiloscyllium plagiosum | reverse complement strand
ATTCTACATAGTTATGGAGAAGGAGAGAAGCAGGCACAATGGGAGGATTTTTGATTGGGGAAAAGGAAACTATGATACTATCAGATGTGCGTTGAGAAGAATGGACTGGGAGCAATTGTTCCATGGAAAGTGAACTGTAGACAGGGGGAGACTGTTTCAGAAGCATGCTTACTTGCTCCTCAATGGTTTCATTCACTACAAGGTCCTTTTTTTATATAGTAAAGACAGAGCAAAAAGCTCATTTCGGGCTTCCCCTATCTCCTCAGACTCTGTACACAAGTTACCTATGCTCGCCCTGATCGGCCCTACTCTTCATTGATCATGCTCTTATTCCTCACATACGTGTAAAATTGCATTTGGATTCTCCCTAATCCTTCCTCTGTGTTCCTCTGAGACCGGCAAGAAGCGGTAAGATAAAGTAACCTTGGATGACGACAGCGGAGGAGCTTCTCATCAAAATAAAGACGGCAGCTTACGTCAGGTGGCAGACACAAGGGTCTTGCTCTGCTCTAGAGCATGACAGACAGCCGAGGAAGGAGCTCAAACATAGTATGAGGAGAGCCAGGAGGGGGCAAAAAAGGCTTGGCAGGAAGGATTAGGGAGAATCCAAATGCAATTTTACACGTATGTGAGGAATAAGAGCATGATCAAAAGAAGAGTAGGGCCGATCAGGGCGAGCATAGGTAACTTGTGTGCAGAGTCTGAGGAGATAGTGGAAGCCCGAAATGAGCTTTTTGCTCTGTCTTTACTATATAAAAAAAGGACCTTGTAGTGAATGAAACCATTGAGGAGCAAGTAAGCATGCTGGAACAGATAGAGATTGAGGAAGCTGATTTGTTGAAAATTTTGACAAACATTAAGATTGACAAGTCGACAGGGCCAGATCAGATTTGTCCTCGGCTGCTTTGGGAAGCGAAAAACGTGACTGCTTCGCTGCTAGCGAAGACCTTTGCATCCTTGCTCTCCACCAGAGACGGAAATGAGGAGTGGAGGGAAGCAAATGCAATTCCTCTCTTCAAGAAAGGAAATAGGGAAATCCCTGGCAATTACAGACCAGTCAGTCTCACATCTGTCGTCTGCAAAGTGTTAGAAAGGATTCTGAGAGATAGGATTTATGACCAGCTGGAACAGCTCGGCTTGATTAAAGACAGTCAGCACGGCTTTGTGAAGGGCAGGTCATGCCTCACAAATCATATTGAGTTCTTTGAGGATGTTATTAGACAAGTTGATGAGGGTCGAGCGGTGGATGCTGTGATTCTGGACTTCATTAACTATTTAATAAGGTTCCTTATGGTAAGCTCGTTCAGAAGGTCAGCAGAAATGGAATACAGCGAATGTTAGCTCTCTGGATACAGAATTGGCTGGTCGACAAAAGACAGCGCGTGTTAGTGGAAGGAAAATATTCTGCCTAGAAGTCAGTGGTGAGAGGTTTTCCACAGGGCTCTGTTCTTGGGACTCTACTCTTTTTAATTTT
>NW_025213693.1:0-5640 GCF_004010195.1 Chiloscyllium plagiosum | reverse complement strand
AAGTATAGAGGGGATGTCAGAGGCGGGTTCTTTTCGCAGAGAGTTGTGAGAGCATGGAATGCGTTGTCAGCAGCAGTTGTCGAAGGAGATTATTGGGGATATGTAAGAGAGTTCTGGACATGCATATGGTCACAGAAATGTGAGAGGTCGTACATTAGGTTTACCTCACATGAGAATCGATGGTCGGCACAACATCGTGGGCTAAAGGGCCTTTTCTGAGCTGTACTGTTCTATGTTCTATGTCTATGTTCTATAACCAGGAGTTCACAACTCCATTATAATCAAGATTGTTAAGGAAAATAACTGACCAGAAACGACCTGAACTCAAGTTCTAAGTTAGGGGAAAGTGGATTTAAATAAGGTCGTATGAAGTGTGGCCAGGGTAGATTGGGAGAAGACATTTTTCAACAAGTCTGTGTCAGAATTCTGGAACATTTGAGAACTAAATAGAGAATACAGAGCCATGACGTTCAAATAAATAAAAATCGTGGAACATTCAAAACCAGTGCGTTAGACACACCAAGCCTCATCAACAGCACCGTGGGCAGAAAACAGCAGAAATTGTAAAGGGGTACCAAATCAAGAAGCGAAACTTAACAATGAGTTAACAGGAAATAAAGAAACACAAAAGAATAATGTCTGCTAAAATAAAGGGATGCCAAAGAATTTTTTATTACAACTTTCAGGATACAAATAAAAACAGAGAAAGCAGAGAGTCCCTGAAGATCACAGTGGTAATTCATGTCTGGAATCAGATGAAGGAGATAGTGTCCTCAGTGCATGCTTTGTATCAGCATCACTCGTGTGTCGAGTGATATGAGACAGAAATCGGTAAGACAAAGCGGGAGCAAAAGTCAAGCTGTAGGGGATTCCATAATTAGAAGGATATAATTGATTATAAGCAGGATTTCAGGTTTAATATGGTGTGTTACCGACACAGTGCAAGAGTAAGGGACATCGCAGGCCACCTTGAAATAATATTGGAGTGGGAGAGGGAGGATCCAGTTGTTCAGATCTATGCTGGGACAAACAATATATATTCAAGGTTAGGATGACCTGTTTGTTGATTATCAAGCACTCGGATGAAAATTTAAAAAAAGATACGCAAGGGGGATAATCTCCAATTATTATCCGAGCCACGTGAAAATTGGCTGAGCAAGGACAAAATTAAAGAAGTAAACACGTGGCTGAAGGAGTGGTGTGGGAAAAAGGGATTCAATTTCATGGGTTATTAGCATCAGTTTTGAAAGGGGTGGAATCTGTACTGATGGGAAGATCTCCATCCGAACCAAGCTGGATCCAGTGTTCTAGCAGAAAGGATAAACAGAATGGTCACGAGGATGTCAAACCAGTGAATTGAGAGGAAGGGAAGGTGAAAAAGACAGGAAGTATGATGGTAAATAAAATGGAAAGTAGCAGGTTTTCATATGTACAGGAGGGTTTAATCACATGGCACACTATGAAAGAAGTTAAAATGAAGGATAACTCAGTAGATATTATGAATAGAGATGTTAGAATTCAAAAAGAATTAATAACAGCGAGCATGGCGTGGCGCGGTGTATCAGTGGTTGGCAATGCTGCCTCACAGCATCAGGGTCCCAGGTTATTTTCCAGCCTTGGGTCACTGTCTGTGTAGAGTTTGACGATTCTCTCCGTGTCTGCATGGGTTTCCTCCGGGTGCTCCGATTTCCTCCCACAATCCAAAGGTGTGCAGTTTAGGTGAATTGGCCTTGCTAAATTATCCATGGTGCGAGATGTATTAGTCAGAGGGAAATGGGTCTGGGTGGGCAACTCTACGGTGGGTCGTTGTGGACTTGTTGGGCCGAAGGGCCTGTTCCACTCTGTAGGCAACCTAATCATAAAGGTACTTTACCTGAATTCTGATAGCATTTTTAAAAAGGTTGATGAGTTAAGGCACACATCATTGCGAATGACTATAATTTAGTAGCCATTGCAGATACATGCTGCCGGATGGTCATATCTAGGAGTTAAGTATCCAGGGGTATCAGAGTATTTGGAAGGACAGACAGAAAGATAAGGGAGGTAAACTTAGATCTCATATTTAAGGATGACATCAGTGAGGTGGTGAGAGATGATGTCGGTTCTGTGGAGAATAACGTTGAATCCATTTGGGTGAAAATTAGAAATTCTAAGAAGAAAAAGTCACTGATAGGTGTAGTCTGCATGCGACCAAATAATAGCATCACATCGCAGCGGGCAGTGAACAAAGAAATAACTAATTACGGTAAAGATAGTATAGCAATTACCATGGATAGTTGTAATTTTCATGGCGATTGGTCGAATGAGGCCAGTCAGGATAGCTTTGAGGAGGAGTTTATTGAATGTATTTGCAGTAGCTTTCCTGAAACATTATGTAATGGAAACACCGAGGGAACAAGCTATCCAAGATCCGGTCCTATGCAATGAGATAGGAATAACTAATGATCTCATAGTTCGGAATCCACTTGAAAGGATCGATTGGTTGAGTTTAGGTTACAGATGGAAAGTGAGAAGTTAAAATGCAATACCAGGTTCTGTACTAAAACAAAAGATACTACAATAGGATGAGGGAGCAAATGGCTAACGTACTCAGGAAGCAAAGTCATTACAGCCTACCCGTTCTTCTTGAAAATGCTCAATAGGTGGTTTTCTTCTGCTTTTTGTACTTCCTCAGTGCGTCAGAGTGTGGTGGCAAGTTGACCTAATGTTCTCATGCAGTTTCGTTTGCGGGTGTCGGAATGATTGCTTCTGTAGTTGAGTATTTGGCTCGCATGTGCCATTTTCCTGTAGACGCTGGCTTGAAGTTCTCCAATGACTGTTCGCTGTACAGTGCCATCGGAGAATAGCAGTTTGTTGTTGTTTTCTTCCTTTTTTATGAATCTTATCCCAGTAATGATGTTATTGACCGTCTTGAAGATTTCCTATAACTTGTTCTGTTGAGCAATTACAAAGATGTCATGTTTGAAAGGAAACCGAAGTTTGGGTTGGATGGTTGGCAGAGCTGTTTGTTCAAGTCTCCGTATTACCGCTTCTGCCAGGAAGTCTGATGTTGGTGATACCGTTGGTGTTTCTTTTATTTGCGTGTAGGTGTTGTTATTGAAAGTGAAGTGCGGAGAATTCATTCTTAGCAGCATTAACAAGAACTGCCAGACACTGAAAAGGCCGCTTTCGTAGGAGGATATAATTACGACTTGACATAACTGAAAAAGGAGGATTTCTAAGCACTATTAGACGCAACACTGTAAGGCCAGGAACTCACGCAGGAAATTCAGCAAACCATCAGACAGACAGTTGCAACAACATTAAGCAGGACAAAGGAAAGAATCACACCCAATCCTCAAGAAAGGAAATCAATAAAATTACCAAAGAAGGCATAAACATCGTAATCCTATCCACAGAGAAAAGACGCTGGACAATCGTTCTAAACAAATCTGATGACGATGAAAAAGTGAACGCACTGCTTGCAGATACGATTACTTACTAACAGGTGGGAATAAACCCATGACCAATACGAGATAACCGAAGCTTAAGGAATCAGGAGGATTTAATAAGACCGAGTTCGAAAAGAAAAAGAACCAGACGGATTCAACACGCCACACTTCTACAACTATCCAAAATTCTGACACCAGGAGTGCATCTCAGACCCATGGTCTCACTACAGGAATCAATAACGTACAGACTAGCTGAGCAACTTCACAACAGACTAAAACACTTAGTAGAGGGCACACGCCACTCCATTATTTCCACCCAATAATTCATGAACACCGCCAAAGACACCAAGAATTAGAAGATGAATTATTGATCTCCTTCGATGGAACAGCCAAGTTCACATCCATCAATATCAACCTGGCCAAAGAAACAATGACTACCCTATTATATGAAACAAATACACAAATACGAGGCACCGCCATCTCAACCAGCAGAGAAAACATCATCAAAATAATAGACCTATGCCTCATCTCTCACATCACTTTCAATAAAAACTCTCTCAAGTAAATCAACGGAATATCCATGGGATCACCGATATCAGGGTTCCACCCAGAAGCAGTAATGCAGAGTATCCAACAAACAGCTCTCCCGACCATGGAACCCAAACTTTGGCTCTGCTCCGTAGATTATGCCTTTGTCATCACTAAATGAAATATATTAATGGAAAACTTGAAGACCATCAATAATAGCGCGGCACGATGGCACAGAGATTAACACTGCTGACTCACAGCACCAGAGACCCGGATTTAATTCCCGCCTCAGGCGACTGTCTGCGTAGAGTTTGCGCATTCTCTCCGTGGCGACGTGGGTTTTCTCCCGGTACTCCGGTTTCCTCCCACAGTCCAAAAATGTGCAGATTAGGTGAATTTGCCATGCTAAATTGCCCGTAGGTGTAAATGTAGGGGAATGGGCTTGGAAGGGTTGTGCGACGGTGGGGACTTGTTGGGCCGAAGGGCCTGCATCCACAGTGTGAGCAATGTAATCAAAAAAATAATCCTATTGGTATAAAATTCACAAAAAACAACAATAAACTGCCATTCATTGGTGCTACAGTAGGGGAATTTCAAAGAAAGAAAAAAACACAAAGCAAATACTGAACTATAGAAGCAATCAGCTAAGAGCACTCAATGAAGGTGCATTAGCACATTTGTTCAATGACCCATCATACACTGCCACACCGATGAACTATGAAGAATAGAAGAAAACCACCCATACAGTGCTTTCAAGAAGAACGGCAACTCAATGAACGCAGTACGCCGATTTCTAAGCAAAATACCCAAACAGCAGAACCTTAGCCACTTTTCCCTACATCAAAGACATCTCGGAAATGACTTCCAGTCTATTCTTACATTTTGGCATCATTTTATCACACAAACCCAACAGCGCACTTAAACAGCAATTAATAAACTTGAAATGCCAATAAGCCTGCAAGCACAACGAATGTCATTTACAAAATATCTTGCAAGGACAGTAACAAACACTACATTGTACAACGAGGCAGAAAACTAGATACAATGATATATAAATATCAACTATCCACAAACAGACATGACTCACGATCACTAATATGCTTGCATGCAGATGAGGAAGAGCACGACTTTGACTGGGACAACGCATCCACCGTCGGAGAAGTCAAATGTGCAAGAATTGCCAGAACCATGACATTCCACCTGGAACTGTGTCAAAAAACACATCGATGTGGACCCCATCTACCAAGCTCAGAGAACACGAAAGGGAAATGACATTACCAAACAGCCAAAGAAACCGAAACACATATATCGAAAGCGGGAAATAACACTAGCCTTTCCCTGGAGGCTCACTAATGAAGATACCTACTGTGTGAACGTGTGAAACCAAACCTTATGCTCAGCGAACAATTTCACATCCATTCCAAACGTTTGGTGCTGAACTGTATGTCAGTGCAAAATCTTGTTAACTACCTGAACTTTTCTGTAACTCAATAATCTGCTCACTTGACACTCCATACTCTCTGCTTGCATCCAACTCAGTTGTACCTCTGCACGACCCAAGCTCTCCAAGTATGCTGTAATTTCATTATCAACTGTCATGCCTGACACACTTATCAATCTCAGAAAAATTGTGATTCCCGTCTCCATTGTTAAATCTGGCATCCAGTCCTTCCCAACTGTC
>NW_025213692.1:31659-35060 GCF_004010195.1 Chiloscyllium plagiosum | reverse complement strand
CATTCTACTCTATTTTCGAGCCACACGGCTGATCTCACATTTGCCTGCATTGAAATCCATTTACTATAGCTTTGCTTATCTACTTAATCTCTGAATATCTCTTTGTAATTTTAACCTTCCAGCTACACTGTGTGTCGTGCTGTCTATGTTTGTCAGCAACAAATTTGGGTACGTGTCATCATCTAAAGTAATAAGATTGTTGAGCACCGCAACTGTCAACTATCGCCTTATCCATGCTTTCTTTCACCAACTGTCAACTATCGCCTTCTCCATGCTTTCTTTCACCAACTCCTGAGTCAATTTCAAAACAAAATCAATGACTTGCTTTCAATTCAATTAACGCCAACTTCAGTTAACATTCTCCTTAATGCCTTCTGAAACTCCATATGAATAATAATCATTTAGTATCCATTAGAATGGGCAATCCTTTTCACTAGCTTAGGCATAAAATATTATCAGATTTATCAGGCGTGCCCTGTCCTATACATGCCCATGCTAGCTTTCTCAGAGTGGGGTGGGATGAGGTGGGATGGGGTGGGGTGGTGTGGTGGCTCAGTGGTTAGTACTGCTGCCTCACAGCTCCAGGGACCTGGGTTCAATTTCAGCCTTGGCTGACTGTCTATGTGGAATTTGCACATTCTCACTGTGTCTTTGTGGATTTCCTCCAGGTACTCTGTTTTCCTCCCACAGTCCAAAGATATGCAGGCTAGGTGAATTATCCATGCTAAATTACCCATAGTGTTTAGGGATGTGTAGGTTAGGTGCATTAGTCAGGGGAAATATAGGGTAGGGGAATGATTCTTCAGAGGGTTGTTATGGACTTGTTGGGCCAAAGGGCCTGTTTCCACACTGTAGGAAGTCTATGAGATGTTTGGATAACTGATTCCTCAGTTTCCCTCCATCACCTTTCCTAACTGTGGACTACATGTTTGTCATCAAAAAAAAAACTTTAGGAAAAAAAAAGTCAAAACAACAGCAGTTTTAAAACGGAGAAGAACTGACAAAGGAAGCACAGTGAGGACAGTGCAGGAGAGAGAGAGAGAGAAAGAGAACCTGCACAGCTACTGCCTTTGCTGTTTTTGAATTCATGGACATCAGAGTGCATCTGGGAAAATTAATAAACAGTGAATTTCACAACTAATCTTGGAGGAACCGGTTTGGGTGAAGTTCACAACACAGAATCAGATAAGTTCATTGTTGTTTTAAGTCTGTCCAAGAGAAAGGATTCGGCAGTGAGTGCAGTGGGTTCTTTCTTGGTTATGTTTTTGGAGATAAGTCTCTTGATTAAACTTAAAATATAAGCCATAACTATTAATTTAACCGTGTTTTGTAGAGGAATAAGACGGTGTTATTTTCTGGGTCTGTAGATTGTGAAGGAGCAAAATTGCCTTTGCAGTGATATGTACTTCTTGTCAGATGTGGGAGTTTAAAGAGAGTTTAAGGGTTACTGCGGATTATATCTGCCATAAATGCTGTTGGTTGCGAATCTTATCAGATCGAGTGGATCGGTTGGAGAGACAGATAGAAGCGATGAGGAATTTGCAACAGCAACAGTATGTGATGGATGGCAGTTATAGGAAGGGGGGAAGTCTCAGATACCGTCACATAGATGGGTTAACTCCAGGAAGGTTGAGAGAGGTCGGCACCTAGGGCAGGAGTCTTTTGTGGATATACCCATTTCAAACAGGTATGCTGTATAGGAGGAGAGAGGCAGGCAGATAGAGAAGCAGAGACAGAGATAGTGACAGCAGAATGATAGGGATTGAGATAGACAGAAAGAGAGAGAGAAACTGCAGATATGCAGAGACGGAACTAAGGATAGTGATGGAGGGAAAGAGAGATCATAAAGTGTTGTAGAGACAGAGGCAGGGGTAGAGATAGAAATGAAGAGACAAATGCAGATAGAAAGACAGAGAAAGACGGAGATAGAGAGAGAAAAAAACGAGTGCGAGAGAGACAGAGTTGAATGGGACAGTTTCAAGGAGATTTGAGGATGAAGTTTTTATTGTACTAGCCCCCTCTCAACTTAAATGCATAGCCTCTAGTATCAGACATTTCAACTCCGGGAAAAAAACATTCTACCTATGCATCTCATGGCTTTATAGACATCAACCAAGTCTGCCCTCAGCCTCCGCCGCTCGAGGGGAAACACTTGATAATGATTTAGATGTGCCAGTGTTGGACTGGGGTGGACAAAGTTAAAAAGTGGACAACACCAGGTGATAATCCAAACGGTTTATTTAGCAGCCTTGCTTTCGAAGCGCTACTCCTTCGTCAGTTTACATGTGGGGGAGGTTCATAGGATTCAGAATGACTCGTATTTGATTTAAGTACTCCCTAATAAAACTGTTGGACTCTCACCTGTGGCTGTTTGATATTTAACTGCATTTTTCTGCCCTATCCTTTATAGTTCATAGGATTCAGAATGACTCGTATTTGATTTAAGTACTTCCAAATAAAACTGTTGGACGTTCACCTGTGGCTGTGTGATATTTAACTGCGTTTTTCTGCCCTATCCTTTATAGTTCATGTCCTCTAATCCAGGCAACATTCGGGTAATCCTCTTGAGCATACTCTCCATTGCTTTCACATCTTTCAAATAATTGTGGTGATTCGCATTGAACGCAACGTTCTAGGTGTTGTTCAAACAAACTCTTATAAAGGTACAGCATGATATTGTACCTCTTGTGCTCAATTACCAGACCAATAATGGCGATCCTGCCATATTCCTTCTTTGTGACCTTATCTAATGGCATAGCTACTTGTAGGGAGCCATTGACTTGAATCCCAAGATCCCTTTGTACGTCAATGCTGTTCAGGTCCCTGGACACGTCTACTTTACATTTGATCTCCCCAAATGTCCAGTGCCTCACTCTTACCGTCTTTCAGTGTGTTGAAAGGTCTGAGATAGGGATATCTGTAATCAGGGAAGGGATCATAGGTGTTGCGGAGAGTCCTGAGAATGGAATTGCGGATGATCAGTTCAGCAACGATCTTCTTCAACTGCGGAACAGAGTAGATGGGCCATACAGTGTATTTGTATTCCCTACACCTTATTATCTTAGAAAGGTAATGTTCACAGCAGCCTCTCAGTGGGTGGGGGGAGGAGAGTGAGGAGGGAGTGAAGGATGTCTGAATGGAGATATAATTACAATGATTTAGAATCACCCGCAACACAGAAGGAGGCAGTTCGGCCAAGCTTGTACATGCCAGCTCTGCAAGTGGGCAGTTCACCCAGCGCCATTTCGTTGTTTCCTTGTCATTCCTTTCCATATTATTTCGTCCTGGAGGCTTCTGTTCGCACTCCCCAGCTCCCCATTGACAGGTCGCTCGCTCCCCAAACCCCTCAGTGAGAGCGGTTTTCGTTCCTCACTCTGCATTTCTGCATCCTTTACCAATGC
>NW_025213692.1:15994-21231 GCF_004010195.1 Chiloscyllium plagiosum | reverse complement strand
CCTCAGCCTTCTCTGCTCCAAACTAAACAAACCGAGCTTATGCAGCCTCTCTCCATAGCTGATATGCTCCATCCCTGGGAACATCCTGGTGAATCTCCTCTGAGCCCCTTCCACTACAATCAGATCCTTCTCATAATGTGGTTCCCAAAATTACACACAGTATTTCATCTTGGACAAACCAAAGTTCCGCATAGCTCCTATAATCTATGCCTTGATGAAAAAAGATTATGTTTACGGTCCCTTATGCATTAACGTATTTAGTCACATTCAGGGAAGTGTGGAGAAACGCCCTCTGACCTTCCTCGTGAGCTGCCAATCATTGAGTACACCCTGTCCAGTTCCTTCATCCAAAGTGTATCACATCATATTTATCAAGGTTACATTACATCTGCCATTGCTCTTCCCAACTGACCATTCCTTCTGTATCTTCCTGTCACATAAGACCTTCCTCCTCACTGCCAACCACCCGGCCAATCTTTGTATCAAACATAAACTTAGTTGTCACACTACCGCCACCCCCGTCTATATTCACAGCTGCATCATTTATGAATACCACAAGTAATAAGGTTAACGAGCACACAACACCAGGTTACTATCCAACCGGTTTATTCGGAGGCACTAACTTCGAAGTGCTGCTTCTTTATTAGGTGGCTGTGCGCTTTGAACGCTTGTGCCTCTGAATAAACCTGCTGGACTATAATTTGGTGTTATGTGATTTTTAGGTTTGTTCACCCCAGTCCAACACCAGTACCTCCAAATCATAGCACTGATCCCTGTGATACACCGTTGGACATCGGTCTCGAGTCACACTAACAGCCTTCAACCACTACCCTCTGTCTCCTAACACTAAGTTGATTTGGATGCAACTTGGCAAGTCATTAATGACTCGTACCTGTTCCCTTGTTATTCATTTCTGCTTGACACACTTGCAGAATATCTGGAGATTTTCCTTAATCTTACCCTGCCAGCAGGTTTCTATGACCCTGTTTTGGGCAGTTCTCACCGAGTGATGAATTTCCTCAAAATTACGGTCTTAAGTGGCCAATCCCTTATCTTGCCATTATTTGCCTTGAATTTGGGTTGGACAGCCAGGAAGGCGTCCTGTTAATTTCCAATTTGTCATGTTTTGTGAATTTTGTAAATTTCACTGTGACTCACCTCTCATTCTTTGAAACACTAGAGAACATAGGCTGAGTTTCCTCATGATACATTCTCGCCATCTGTGGGATTAATCTGGAGAACTTCCATTGCAATTTTATTATGGTCAGTATATTCTTTCTCAGATTGGGTCATCAACACTGTACACAATGGATGCAGCTTTGCTCGCTGAGCTGGCAGGTTCATTTCGCGACGCTTCCTTACCTTATTAGATAACATCTTCAGTGGACCTCTGGCGAAGCGATGGTACACATTCCTGCTTTCTTTTTAAGGGTTTCTTTGGATTATTAATGTCATTTCCTGTGGCGAAGTCACTTACTGTTCCTTCCATCAGCGGGTGGTAGATGGGGTCTAACAACTAATAGCACATCGAGTTAGACATCTGCCAGAAATACATGTGGATTCTCTCCATTGATCCTATTAATTTCTAAATATCCAATATCACATGCTGCATAATAGATTCCAACAGTTTCCCTGCAGATGTCAAGTTAATTTGTTGGCAGTTCTCCAAACTATATCTTTTTCCCTTTATAGATGTTTGGATCCCTTCCATTAATCTATACTGCTTGGACCACGTTTACTAACTTCCATTTATCCGGAATGGCTTCCGGCCTCTGCAGAATACACAGGAAAATAAAACACAGTCATCGACAGTGCAATTAATACTTCTATTGCTGATTTATATCTGACATTTTAATATGAAGTGCGTCAGGTTTGTCAGGCTGAGCAATGCTCAATCCAGTTACACTTTCAAATACTACCTTGTTACTGATATAAATTGACTTTTTGTCTTCAGTTGCACAAGCGTTACATGATTTTATGGATCTTCCTCCTTGAAGACAGATACAAAGCAATTGATTATTTTTTTGGCCATTTCCCTGTCCTTCACAATAAACTCTCCTCTCCCAATTACCAATTTCCATATTTGACCTTGCTTTTACTTTGTTTCCTTTGAAATACACATTGTAGATTTATGCAGTGCTTTTGTTCCTGTTTGTTAGCATTCATGTTCTATTTTTGATTTCCTCATCAGTTTCATGGCCCTTGCTTCTGGATCTTGAATTTCTGACAATTCTCAGGTTTCCACAATGACTGAAATTCTTCTGAAGCCATTTCATATGATTATTACATTTTTGAATTTGTTATGTTAAACATCGTTGTGTCACTTTCCCTTTCTTTGGTGCTTGTACCTGAAATAAAAAGACGTTGCAATATTTCTATAAATTTCCTGGTCCTGACCAGATATATTCAGGAACACTTCAGGAGGACACAGAAGGAATTTCCGGAGCCCTGGCTGATATTTTTGCATCATCGCTGGCCAACGGGCGAAGTCACGAAGGACTGGAGGACAGCGAATGCTGTGTCCTGACTCAAGAAGGGCTACAAAGAAAAACTTGGGAACTATAGACCAGTAAACGTAAAATCTGTTGTAGGTAACTTACTTGAACAGGTTCTGAGAGATAAGATATACATGCATTTGGAAAGACAGGGTGTGATTAGGAGCAAGATTAGAGTGGTGTTAGAAAAGCACAGCAGGTCAAGCAGCATCCGAGGAACAGGAAAATCAACGTTTTGGGGTAAAGCCTATGATCAAACTCAGCACGGCTTTGTGCAAGGGAGATTATGGCTCACAAATTTGTTCGAATTCTTTGAGTAAGTGACTAGCAACGTTGAGGAGGGCAGGATGGTGTATGTAGTCTTTATGGATTCCAGTAAGGCCTTCAATAAGGTTCCACATGGTGCGCTGCTCTGGAAGGTTAGATCGCATGAAATTTAGGAGGAGCTGCCAAATTAGATACAAAATTGTCTTGATGGTGGGAAGCAGAGGGTAATATTGGAAGGATGCTTGTCAGCCTGGAGGCCTGTGATTAAGGGAAAGCCTCACGGGAAAGCTGGGTCCACGACATATTACATGTATCTATGGTTCAGATGAGAATGAACAGGCATGATTTGTAAGTTTGAAGACAACACTAAAATAGGCAGCATCATGGAGAGTGAGGAAGACTATCAGAAATTTCAGAAAATACAGCAGTACCTTGATCACCTGGAGAAGTGGCTGAGAAATGGCAAATGGATTTTAATACAGATCAGTGTAAGTTCTTGCATTTTAGAAAGTCAAATCAAGGTTGCATTTTCATGGTGAATGGTTGGGTCTTAAGGAGTGTAGTGGAACAGAGGGGCCTTGGAATTCAGGTGCATGGTTCTCTGAAATTTGATTCAGAGGTAGACAGGGCAGTGAAGAAAGCTTTTGGCACACTGGCTTTCATCAGTGTATAACACTGAGTATGTAAATTAGGGAGTTACGTTGCAATTATACAGGGTGCTGGTGAGGCCATACTGGGAGCGTTATGTTCAGCTGTGTTCACTTTGCTATGGGAAGGATGGTATTAAACTGGAAAGAGTGCAGAGGAAATTTACAAGAATGTTGCAAAGGACTCAATGGTCTGAGTTATTGGGAGAGGTTGGACAAGCTCGGACTTTTTACTTCAGATGTATGAGACTGAGGGGGAATCTGAGAGAAGTGTATAAGATCATGGGAAGGACGGACAGAGTGAATGCACTCAGTTTTTTTTTTCCAGGGTTAGGCAATCACGGACAAGAGGGCATCAGTTTAAGGTCAGAGGGGAAAACAATAAAAGGGAACCTGAGGACCAACTGCTTTTCACACAGGGGTGATACGCATATGGAATGATGTGCCAGCGGAAGAGGTTGTGGCGGGAACATTTAAAAGGCATTTGTACAAATACATGGACAGGAAAGGATTAGAAAGATACAGGACAATGTCAGGGAAATGGGGTCAGCGTGCATGGACATTTTGGTCAGAATGGACGTGTTTGGGCCGAAGGGCCTGTCTCCGTGTTGTCTGACTCTATGACTCCAACAAACATTGCTTGCCTCCCACTGAATGTTATATTGTACTTTCCCAATTCACTGGAGCGAACTTGACCCTCTAGCCTCCAGGCTACCATGATGTTTAACCAGAACGTTCAAGCATTCTATATTCATGCAGACACCGTGTAAAATGCACGTTATTAACGTCTCTATTCCTTCAAAGCTGATTCAGAGGAAGGTTATTAATTCTTCCTTCTGATCACACAACATCTAACCCAAACTAAACTGCTCTATAGTTTGCTTCACAACATACTCTTCAACCCACCTCACATACACGTACAGAATTTATTTTGCACAGCATAAGCAATCACTGAGTTAATACAGTTTAGATGCAACTTGAGAACATCCAATAAAACTGCAGTATCCATGATTCTTGCATATCTAATTTCCAGAGCAAGTGATGTTCAGATTTTCTGCAACCGATATATAACACACCAATATTTGCTGCGCCTTGCTATTTGTGAGTTCTACATAAACTGATTCTGTGGAATCTGAGGGACAGCTCTGTGTCAGTATTAGTGATAGACTTGGACAGGACATTCGGGGAGGCTCACCTCGACGCTGAGATGATCTGAAGATATCTCCATCAATACAGGACTAGCATCAATATCCTCCCTGCTCTGTCAGGATAATGGTCACTGAATTCTCTCTGCTCCGTCACCCTCTCTGTATATCTGTTATAGCACCTACCCCCAGAAAATCATCATGCTCTATCTCCAAATAAGGCTCAGGCACTACCACTTTAACTATTGAATTCAGCAATTTCCTTCCCACACTTTCTCTGTCACCACACATTAGTAATACTATATGGATTCAAAACTGTCCATTGCTTCATTGCAGACACCTCACAATTCCTCCCAGATCCACCTCCCAGATCCACCAGCACTAACAGCAAGGCCATCCACTCCTGCCCTCACTCCTTCCATCCCTTTCTCCTATTTCAAGAGAAACAGCCTGGAATAGGACAGAAATGCCCAAGCCGGGTGGTGAAGTGCCCAATATCCCTTCCCTTACCCCCGCACACACACCCGTGTGGGGAGGAACCTAGTACAAGATGAAGCGGACTGGGATGCCTCGCGTGAAATTTCTGAAACATCCATGTCCCACTGACCGATTAAGGAGCAGTGCTCAGTGAAAGACGATTCACACTGTAAACACACTGGCATTTCGAAGGACAGTCCTTTAAC
>NW_025213692.1:3055-14601 GCF_004010195.1 Chiloscyllium plagiosum | reverse complement strand
GGAGAGTCAATGTTTATTGGGAACATCCAGGAGACGGATGAACAGACACACTCGGATCAGCCATGAGCATTCTGAATGGTGCAGCCAAATGAACAGCTGCTGACCATACCCCGTGTGTTGTTCCCTCAATCCACCCTCGAGGCTATTACATGGTAGGGGACCACCCCATTCAATCAGACAGGATCGATACAATGAGACAGGAGGAGACCATTCTGTCACTCTAAGGAATGGCACAGCAATATAGAATGAAGTAATTCAGCTCGTTGACTACATTACACAGCTCAGCAGGAGGCCATTCAACCCGCCTGAACGACTACCCAGGAGCAGGGAACATTGACTCTCCTGTCCAGCAAAGATCAGTCGCTAACAGGAAATCGAGAGGAGAGACAAATGTTTATTTTCAGGCTTCAAAGCTGTAACTGATGGAGTGCCTCAGGGATCACTGTGGGGTCATCAATGATCAACAATTTGTATCAAAGATCTGAAAGAAGGGGAAGGAATTGCTTGGAGCTCAATCAGCTCGTACACCAAGATGGTTATTCAATGTGTCATCAAATGAAGGTAGTGAGTCTGCAATGTGAAACAGACAGGAAAGTTTAGTGAGCAAACCTTCAGCAGAAATAACATAAGGTAAGCTGTCTATTTTAGCATGAAGAATAAAGCAATGGTAAGCAACGTAAATGCAGAGAGATTGCAGAACTCTGTGATTCAGGCGGTTTCCATGTTCCTGGGACATGAATCATATGAAGTCAGTCTGCAGATGCAGCAAGTGATTTGGAAGGTAAGTGGAATAATGCTGTTTTTGGCAAAAGATATTAGATTTTATCGCAGGAATGTTTAACTGCATCTGTACAGGGCATTGCTGAGACCACATTTGATGCGCTGTGTGGTGTTTTGATCCCTGAAACTTAAATGAAAGGATTTAATTCTTGTCGAAGATTTTCAAAGAGGTTTCCCTTTACTCATTCCTGGAATGCCGGCCTTTTGTTATGGGGGATTTTCAGTTTCGACCTTAGCTGAGAAATAGTATTGAACCATCCATGACTTTCTGAAAAGTGTATCAGCTGGATGCATATTATCTCTTGTCAGGGAGACTAAAGCTAGAGAATAAACTTTAAGAAAATGATGCATTGATATTAACACACATGCTATGAAGACACCTACCATTATTTACAACTTACACAGACACATGAAAGCATGTCATCAAATTATAAAATTGGGACTTTTTTTGCGATTGAAACGAATGCACTTGCATATAATCTATAAACGTGTTTTCCAGAGAATGTTCCAGAAGAGCACATATGGTCCAGTTTGGTGTTCAGTTGAAATTATTATATGTTTCAACACAGAGAGGGAGAAAAATGTCCCATGCCTGAGGAGCAGCAGCCTATTGATGTCTCTCTCTAATGTTGTTCCATCCGATAGCAAAGTGTGAGACCAGAAAATCCCTGTGTTATCTTTAACACTTGTGAAGGATTTCTGGTGAGAATTCACTGGAATCTCTCCACTGCCTGAAAGAAAGGAAATTCAGCCAAATTCAACTGTTCCAGAGTGAAATCTCACTACAGTAGCTTGTGTGAGCAGAATAACTTCAAAGGCAGAATAACGTTTGGGGCACTCTGTCATTTTACCATTTGTTATGAGTTCAAATTTCTGTGTCTCACACTTTTCTAGAAAATGGCATACTCTGAGACCTACATCATCGGTCACATCAAAAACTGATTGCATTAAAGATTGGTGTAACCAGTGGAGGAGTGGGACTGGAAAGGGATGTAGTGACCTTCCAACATTGGTTGAAACACGCATGAGAAATTTTCAAAGGGCTGTTAAAGTGGAAATTCCCTTCCCCAGAAGTTTGTGGTGCCTGGATGCTTGCATTTATTCAAAGTTATATTTGGTGACATTTGACAAACAAGTGAATGTAGGAAAATGACATATAGACACAAAAATGCTGCTGAGACCACATTCACATCACCCATGGAATTTGTGAGTGAAGGAGCGGTGACACCGTGTCTAATAGCCCACTCCTGCTGCTCAGTCCTATGTCCCTATGTTCTATTCAGCTCCTCGCAGCTCCTGATATTAGCAGATGGAGGCCACCTTCTCCAAATACCTGGTCCACCGTAACACAGGATATCATTCAATCCTTCAAGACTGTCACACACGGTATGGTGTGGGTTGGCAAATGTTATTTGGAAAACCAGGCTGGTTTCGAAAGACACCTCTGGTCTCTTTACAGAGTGTCTCCTCTCTGCAACTTGTGCTTTATTTGTTGGTCATGTTGGAGACCCAGATTCACTATGAATACAGCCCCCTGGCCTCACCCTGAGATGACTCACAACATACTTTATTCTCTGTGACTGCAACATTCAATAATAGAACGTTCAGGAAATTTCAATTATTAACTTTGTAATTACAGAATATGAGAACATAAGAAGCAAGATTAGATGACTCGGACGATCAACCCATTGTATACCATCATGGGTGACCTACTGTTAGCAATAACTGGTCTTTAATGTCAAATTCTTCACACCCTTTAGCTGTCTGACAGGCCAAAAATTCATGTACCACCTCTTTGAATACTTTCAATGATGTAACTCCCCTCACTATCTAGCCCAGATACTTCCTGGCATTGATTACCCTCTATGAGAGGAAAACACTCCTAACACATACACCATCATCTATTCATATGAGCAACAGGTGAACACAGGGACTCAGGAAAGAGTGAATGACCTTGCTAACAAGGTAGCATTTGACTGTGGATGGCATCAGGACCACCTACTTATTTGAGCTTAATGGGAATCAGGTGTACCCTCCCCACTGCCCTGGGTCTTTCAGAGCACAAAGGAAGATATTTGTGTTCGGTGACCGACAATCCTCTCCGTCCTGGGACATCTCTGCAGGAGATCCTCAGGGTAGCTGTCTCAAAACAAACACCTTCAGCAGCTTCATCACTGTCTTACCTTATCGTAAGTTAAGAAATGGGGATGGTCACCCAATGTTCAGAACAATGTGTCACACCTCAGCTCCTGAACCAGTCTGTGTCCATGTGCAGTAAGACCCGGACAGTATTCAGGCTTGTGCTGTTAAAGTGTCGGTAACTTTCATGTAACAGCAAGGCCAGACACTCTACATTTCCACAGTTAAATGAAGAGCTCATTCAGCATCTCAGGCACATTAGAAACGGATATGTGGAAGTCATTCAGCCCATCGAAACTACTGAACAAAGAGAGGAATAGCCGATTCAATCCTTCTGCCTGTTCCACAGGAAGAGAAGGGTCTGATTACCACATCAAGCTGTTAAACAGGAACAGGCAGGGCCAAGTCAGACCCATGAACCTGGAGGAGGCCATTCAGCACCTCGAGATACTTATACAGGAACAGGAGGTTGTCATTGATGCTCCAACCTGACAAATCAATGGAGCAGAGAATGCAATCAGAGATGGCTCCACGATGTTCCTCGTAGCTCCATTACCTGTGGGACACATGACACTTTAACGTGGTTTGCTAGCAGTGAGGAAGGTAGCCAGATGCTTTGTCTCAAGTCTCAGAGAGGCATCTTCCATCTCTGAGAAGACTGACGCATGTTCTCCATGGACTTCAGAAGCTGGTGGGAATAGTTAACTGTTTTATAATGAAGGTATTATGGCTGTTGTCTGGATTGTGGATAACATGACGTTTAATGCAGGAGCACACACTAAATGCACTGTATTAATGTGGGGAGAATTTATTCAAAGACTGACCCTCTGTCTCTCTCAATCAAAATATGGAGTGGGGGTGGGATGAGGGGAACGTCCCCGGAGGCTCTTAACCTGTTGAGAATCATTTAACCCGAGTTAATAAAAGCCATGGAATTTATCATCGTATCAGTGCCCGTTAAGAACATTATCAGTGACTGTCCATCCCCCTTAAGGTTCAATACAATCATCTCTTATTCTCTCCCAGACCTTCACTCACTGCTCATGGTGCCATCATCCCAGGGATTAGTCTGGTGAAACTTGAGAGAACGTCTATCCAAAGTACCCCAAATACTGCCTCAACAACACTCTCAGGGATGATCGCAATAATCCTTTTCTCTCACTTAGACATCGCCGTTTCTTTCCTGTGCCACAAAAAACCATTCCTTCTCTATGCACTATGACTGACATGGAATGTAAAAGTTCCTTACATCTGTACGTCAGCATCAATAAAGCCAACACCAGAGATGCGTATGGAGATGTGCATCACTCTCGGGGAGAATTTCAATGAGATTGAATACACATAAAATAGGGGATGATCACCTACCTGAAAAGAAATGAGCTATAGGAATACGGGAAACAGGCAGAGGAAGGGAGCTATCTTTACTTCTGTTCTCTCACAGGATGTATGCAGCCCTGGTCAGGGCAGCATGTTATGCCGACCTTGAACTGAGTGTTTGGTTCAGCTGTTGCACAGGACAGGAAAGAGAAAAGCACATTCCTGTGGGATTGTAGTGTTACAACACAGGACACATTCTCCTGCTTAATGTAAAAACAGCAACAGGGAAAAGATTTATCCACTGCAATAATCCATGATAATTCTAGAGTCCAAAACTATTTGAAGTAAAAATTAACAACTTTATTTCTTAAAGTATAACAGGGAATAATAGACGAACGAATATTTATAGCTTCTTCCTCTCAGCTATATTTTATCTCCTTGGATCTATACTTTATCTCCTTGGAAGCTCCTTGGATGCTGCCTGAACTGCTGTGCTCTTCCAGCACCACTAATCCAGAATCTGGTTTCCAGTATCTGCAGTCATTGTTTTTACCTATATTTTATCTCTCCCACCCCCCACTACTATACTAGTCCGATTAGACTCCTAATTAAGATTTACAAAACAAAACTTATCTCAAAACCAAGAAGCTTTCGGTTCTTCTCTATATTCCTGTCTTCTTTTCTTCTTTGAGATTCTGCTTTTCCCAGTTACTAATCAATAAAGTTACCGAGAGGAGAGCTATTTTTCAGGCAGTCTTTGCATGCTGGTAACTTGGCAGTTCTCCTCTCAACTGTTAGTTTCCCGCGGTCTTGTACCCCCAAACCATTGGACTGTATCATTGGCGTTTAAGATTATCAATATACTAAATTTAAACTTGATTGGAGGTGGGCGTTTTGGGTTAAAAGTTAAACTGTTTGGCTGAATTTGTTTTTGTCTCGAGAAAATAAGCTAATCGAGACGTTCAACCAAATGTTACATTAGATCTATTTTTGAGAAGACTTGGTGCTGTCAGGTAGTTATTGCTGGCTTTTAATTCTGTTAAAGGTGCAGAACACCCACATGTTCATCACAGAAGTCACACTGAAACTGACTAGGGAAGAATGACAGATTTACGTCGCTTAAGGACTTGGGGCAAGCAGATGGGCTTTTATGGCAAAGGAAAATAGTTGCTTTTAATTTCCCTCATGAGATATCAACAGACTATTAGTCTGTGGTTCCAGAGTATGAGTCTTGAACACCATAAACTGTCGTCCCGTTTGTACAGAGAACAAGTTAAACATCCTCTAGAGCAATGTTTTAGTGACGGACATGTGGTTAGAAGGAACTTGAAACTGTTGCATCCGGACTAAACAAAGACATAAATTATGGTTTATTCAGAAGTTGCAATGAGACTGAGACGAGACTGGGATATCATGACGGTGGTATTGGACAGGATTAGCGAGTGGGGACGAGATAGAGATGTAAATCTGTGAAGGACAAAATGGATTATGGAGTTTGGGAACAGTCTGGTTCCTTCTTGTAATTTAGAAATAGTAGTTTGATACTGATTATTTATAAGGAAAGGAGTTTTTGTTTGTAACTGAAGACATTGTCTTGCACTTTCCAAATTTTATATATCATGAGCAGAAATTCAGTTCAACCCAGTTTAGTAGACAAATATAATGACTTACCAAGAACTCCAACTATAGCGAGCATGGGATAGTAACCACCTTGAATAATCCAAAGGATATCCTGGATCCGTGATGCTAATGATATCCAAGGACGAGAAAGATAGTAAAGACCCAAGGATAAACTCCTGACTGTTATTGTAATATTCCAGTCTAATATTCTCAGATTCTTATCGATTGTTGAACCATTCCAGTCTAATGATCGCAGATTCTGATCCATTGTTGTACCATTCCAGTTTACTGATCTTAGATTCTGATTCACTATTAGAACATTCCAATCTAAGGGCCTCACATTCTGAACCATTATTGTAACGTTCCAGTCTAATGTTCGCAGATTCTGATCTCTTTACCCCCTCTCTCTCGAGCTGCTGATCCCGGTTCGTTCTGTCAGTGATGCTCCTACTCATACTATGGGATAACACACTGACAAGAGCCCACTTATCATTCAATGATGGAAACTCTCCACTGGGATAATTAGGATCCAGGGAGATTGACATTAATCACAGTCACTGAACAAATAGCTCCAGTTAACCCCTTTCAATTTAATATTGATTTTATTAAAATTTAAAAGAACGTTTAAAATTTATACATTTGGCATGGGATATGTGGGAGTGACTGAGGGACGGAATATTGGAGATGGTAGATTGAATGCATTCAATCTGCCTTGGATATGGAAGTAATGACAAAGGATTGTCAGAACATAAACAAGTTTCTCCGTTTATAAATGGAAACATACAGTCTGTAACTACAGATCAGTGATTATAATGTCAGCAAAATATGGAGAGAACTTTTCTAGTCCAGAATCTGACAGGAAAATGTGCCTACGACAACATGAGTGATAACGGACAAATGACATGGATATGTTAACAGAGAATATGACGTGATACACAATTCAGATGGTTATTCGAGAATCAGAGAGAGTCATGCTGTTAATGTTATCGATGTCAATCAACTGTGATTAAGTACCATTGGATTTCAATTGCAGTGTGATTATGATGTTGGGGACATGGCTGCTGAGACTGGAGTGAGGGAACGTGATATTTCCCAGTCATCAGTAGTGAAACGTTACTCTTTGTAAATCATTTGAAGATCAAATTCAAGGATACAACTCCGATGAGGAATATGGAGAGCCAATATTAACCATACGACCAGAAGACAAAGGAGCAGAAATTTGGCGATTCAGCCCATTGAGCCTACTCCGCCATTCAATGATGGCTGTTAAGCTTCTCAACCCCATTCTCCCGCTTTCTACCTGTAACCCTTGATCCCCTTTACAGTCAAGAACCTATCTGTCTCACTCTGAAATGTACTCAGTGATCTGGACAGGACAGCCCTCTGTGGCAGTGCATTCCATAGATTCACCACTCTCTGGCTGAAGAGGTTTTTTTTTTTATCTCTGTTTGAAAAGGTCTTCTCTTTAGTCTGCCCCTTCGGGTACTAGTCCGTCCTACCATTGGATATATCTTGCCAAAGTCCACTCTGTCCCAGGACGTTTAGTATTCTGTAAGTTTCAATTAGACCTCCTAACATCTTTCTGAACTCTATCAAATACAGACCCAGAGCCCTCAAATATTTTTCATATGTTAAGCTTTTCATTCCTGGCACCATTCTCGTGAATCTCGTCTGAAAACGATCCAAGACCAGTACATCCCTTCTGAGATGTGGGACACAAATCTGCACACAATGATGCAAATGTAGCATGTCCAAAGCCTTGTAAAGCCTTAGAAGTGCATCCCTTCTTTTATATTTAAACCTTCTTGAAATAAATGCCATCATTGTATTTGCCTTCCTAACTACTGACAACCTGCAACTTTACCTTTCAAGACTCCTGGACTAGAACGTCCTAGTCTTTTTGCACTTCAGACTACTGAATTTGCTTGCTATTTAGAAAATAGTCTATGCCTCTATTCATCCTGGCAAAATGCTTTTCCACACTTTTCCACATTGTACTACATCTGCCATTTCTTTGCTCACTCTCCAAACCTGTAAAAACCCTTCAGCAGGTAAAAATGAGGACCGTAGATACTGGAGATCAGAGTCAAAAGGTGTAGTCATAGAAAAGTACAGCCTGTCAGGCAGCATCCGAGGAGCAGGAGATTCGACGTTTCAGGTATAAAGCCTTCATCAGGAATGTGGGGTGGGTGGAAGGGGCCAGAGAGATAAATGAGAGGGGCTGGTGCTGGGAGGAAGGCAGCTTGGAAGGCGACAGCTAGATGAAGGTGGGTGGTGGCAGTGATAGGTCTGAGTGGAAGGTGGAGTGGATAGATGGGAAGGAAGATGGACAGGTAGGACAGTTCAAGACGGCGGTTCTGTGTTGGAGGGTTTGATCTGGGATACGGTGGAGGGAGGGGAGATGAGGAAACTGGTAAAATTGTCCTTGATACCATGTTTTTGGAGGGTCTAAAGGCAGAAAATGATGCGTTCTTCCTTCAGACGTCAGGTGGCTAGAATCTGACAGTGGATGAGGTCATAAACCTGCAAAGCCTTGGCGGAGTCGGAGGGGGAATTGAAGTATTCAGCCACAGGTCAGTCGGATTGTTGGGTGTGTGTGTCCTAGAGTGTTCCCTGAACCGTTTTGCAAGTTGACGTCCTTTCTCGCCAATGTAGTGGGGACCAGGAGCAATGGATAGACTAGAAGAGGTGTTTGGATGCACAGGATGTTATCTGCCTGATGTGGAAGGGGCCTTGGGTGGAGGTGAGGAGGAAGGTGTTGGCACAGGTTTCATACCTGTTGCAGTGGCAAAGGGAAAGTGTCGGGAGTGGAAGGTGGCTTGTTCGGGTTGCGTGGACCTGATGAGGGAGCTCTGAGGGAATGGTCTCAGCCGTATGATGATAGGGGTAGGGAGGGAAGTATATCTCTGGTGGTGGAGTCTGACTGTTGGTGGCAGAAATGATGGAGGATGATGCATTGTATCCTGAAGTTGGTGGGATGGAAGAGAAGCACCAGAGAGGTTCTAACTTGTTGTAGTTGGAAGGCTGAAGTCCAAGGGCGGAGTTTTGGGCAGTTGAGAAAATGCGCTAGAGCACCGTCCTGCAGCCAAACTACCTCTTCAATGCTACCTGTCCCTCTATCTATCTTTGCACTGTTTGAAATTTTAGCCAGAATGCCCTCAGTTCCTTCATCTCGATAATGAATGCACAAAGTGTGATACCAACACTCAGTCTTGTGGAACACCACTTATCACTGGCTGCCATCCTGAGAAGGACACTTTAATCCACACTCTCTGCTTTCTGTCAGACAGCCAAACTTCAACTTCCACCGTGCCTCTAACACCATGGACCCAAATCTTTCTCAAGAGCCTCATGCATGGCACCTTGTCAAAGGATTCTTGAGGGGCAGATTGATAAGATCTATCAGTTCTCCTTGATCAAATCTGCTCACTACTCCCTCAAAGTATTATACCTGGTTTGTCAGGCATGACCTCCCCTTGATGGAACCATGCTGACTGTCCTATTTTACCAAAGAACTCCAAGTATCAGAAATCCCATTCTTCACGTTGGATTCCATGATGTTACCGACAACCAAGGTAAGGCTAATCAGTCTGCAGTTTTCCATCTTCTGCCTAACTCCCTTATTAAACAGGGTGTCATGTTAGCAATTATACAGCCACTTGGCCCTTACTGATTTTAGTCATTCCTGATAGATTACCACTTACACTTGCACTAACTCTTCAGTTATCTCCCTTACAAGGCTGGGGTGTAGTCCAACTGGTCCGGGTGAGTTATCCTCATTTAGGCCATTCTGTTTTCTAACATGTTCTGCTTGGTGATGGCCACTGTATTTAGGACTGCCCTCTCACTTTCTTGGGAAATTACTCGTGTATTCCACCGTGAAGACTGATGCAAAATTCCTCAGCGATTTCTTTGTTTCCCACTACTGACTTTCCCAGTGGTCCATATTCACATCTACCTCTCTTTTGCACTTTATATATCTAAAGAATCTCGTACAGTTTCCTTTATATTACTGGTTAGCTTACCCCCATACTTAATCTTCTTCCTCCTTATTTATTTTTTCTTGCCTTCTGTTGGCCCCAATTCTCCAGTTTCCCACTGCGCTTCACTCTGCTTGTTCTTTTGCTTATATGCAATCCCTGACTTCCCTTGTCAGCCCTGGTTGCCTCATCCTCCCTGTACCATGCCTCTATTACTCAGCATGAATCTCTGCAGTGTCGTTTAAATGATCGTGGAATCTCCAGCTTTTGCTGTTCCCCTGTCTTTCCTGCTAAACGCCTGTCCCAGTCAATTCACCACCACGAAGGACTCAAAGCCCTCCGCTTCTTCCTTTCCTGCCGTACCAACCAGTACCTTTCCACTGACACCCTCTTTCGACTGACTGAACTGGTCCTCATCCTGAACAATTTCTCTTTCCAATCCTCCCATTTCCTCCAAAGCAAAGGAGTAGCCATGGACACCTGCATGGGCCCCAGCTACGCCTGCCTCTTCGTAGGACATGTGGAACAGTCCATCTTCCGCAGCTACACTGGCACCACCCCCCACCTTTTCTTCTGCTACATCGATGATTGTATCGGCGCTGCCTCGTGCTCCCACGAGGAGGTCGAACAGTTCATCCACTTTACCAACACCTTTCACCCGACCTCAAATTCACCTGGACCGTCTCAGACTCCTCCCACCCCTTCCTAGACCTTTCCATTTCTATCTCGGGCGACCGAATCAACACGGACATTTACTATAAACCGACCGACTCCCACTACATCTCCTCCCATCCTGCCCCCCTGTAAAAACGCCATCCCATATTCCCAATTCCTTCGTCTCCGCTGCATCTGCTCCCAGGAGGACCAGTTCCAATATGGAACAACCCAGATGGCCTCCTTCTTCAAAGACCACAATTTCCCCCAGACGTGATCAACAATGCCCTCCACCGCATCTCCTCCACTTCCCGCTCCTCCGCCCTTGAGCCTCGCCCCTCCAATCGCCACCAGGACAGAACCCCACTGGTCTTCACCTACCACACCACCAACCTCCATATATCATCCGTCCTCATTTCTGTCCTCATTTCCGCTACCTCCAAACGGACCCCACCACCAGGGGAATATTTCCCTCCACTCCCCTATCAGCGATCCGAAAAGACCACTCCCTCCGTGACTCCCTGGTCAGGTCCACACCCCCCACCAACCCAAGCTCCACTCCCGGCACCTTCCCCTGCAACCGCAAGAAATGCAAAACATGCACCCACTCCTCCCCCCTTACTTCCCTCCAAGGGCCCAAGGGATCCTGTCATATCAGCCACAAATTCACCTGCACCTCCACACACATCATTTATTGCATCCGCTGCACCCGATGTGACCTCCTCTGTATTGGGGAGACAGGCCGCCGACTTGCAGAACATTTTGGAGAACATCTCTGGGACATCCGGACGAACCAACCCAACCACCCCGTGGCTCAACACTTCAACTCCCCCTCCCAATCCACCAAGGGACTCCTCCATCGCCAGACCATAGCAACACGACGGTTGGAGGAAGAGGGCCTCATCTTCCGCCTCGGAACCCTCCAACCACAAGGGATGAACTCAGATTTCGCAGTTTCCTCATTTCCCCTCCCCCCACTTGTCTCAGTCAAATCCCTCGAACTCAGCACCGCCTTCCTAACCTGCAATCTTCTTCCTGACCCCACTCCAGCCCATC
>NW_025213692.1:0-2444 GCF_004010195.1 Chiloscyllium plagiosum | reverse complement strand
CTCATTTACCCTATTCCTTATACTGCACGCTTTCAGATATAACCCTTCAATCTTGTATTAACGGTCCCTCTTCTATTCCCATTTGTTTGTCCAGTATGCTTGAAATTTGATTGCTTACTCTTTCCATACACACTGTCCTATTTGCGTCTTTGCTGGAGATTTTAATAAACTCACCTGAGCTCTGTACTCTAACCTCCTCTTTTCTAATTAAAACCTATAACCGAAACCCCACCCCGCATGCACACACACTCCTAATCAGTTTAAAGCTCTGTCTACATCCTTGGTTAGGATTCACGCGGACTCTGGTCCAAGCACGGTTCAGACAAAGACTGTTCCATTGGAACATGTCCTTTCTTCCTCAGTAATAAAATGTGTTTAAAGTTTGTGAGAAGATTTGTAGCTCGGGTGCTCGTTGTTGTGGTTCTGTTCGCCGAGCTGGGAATTTGTGTTGCAGACGTTTCGTCCCCTGTCTAGGTGGCATCCTCAGTGCTTGGGAGCCTCCTGTGAAGCGCTTCTGTGATCTTTCCTCCGGCAACTATAGTGATTTGCATCTGCCGCTTCCAGTTGTCAGTTCCAGCTGTCCATTGCAGTGATCATTATATTGGGTTCAGGTTGATGAGCTCATTGATTGCATCTGTGGATGAGTGCCATGCCTCCAGGAATTCTCTTGCTGTTCTCTGTTTGGCTTGTCCTATAATAGTAGTGTTGTTCCAGTCGAATTCATGTTGCTTGTCATCTACTTACGTGGCGACTAAGGATAGCTGGTCGTGTCGTTTCGTCGCTAGTTGATGTTCGTGGATGCGGATCGTTAGCTGTCTTCCTGTTTGTCCTATGGAGTGTTTTGTCCAGTCCTTACATGGTATGTTGTACACTACATTGGTTTTGCTCATGCTGGGTATCGGGTCTTTCGTTCTGGTGAGTTGTTGTCTGAGTGTTGCTGTTGGTTTGTATGCTGTTATGAGTCCTAGTGGTCACAGTAGTCTGGCTGTCAGTTCGGCAATGCTCTTGATGTATGGTAGTGTGGCTAGTCCTTTGGGTTGCGGCATGTCCTCGTTCCATTGCCTTTCCCTTAGGCATCTGTTGATGAAATTGCGAGGATATCCGTTTTTCGCGAATACCTTGTATAGGTGTTCCTCTTCCTCTTTTTGCAGTTCTAGTGTGCTGCAATGTGTTGTGGTCCTTTTGAATAGTGTCTTGATGCAACTTCGTTTGTGTGTATTAGGGTGGTTGCTTTCATAGTTCAGGACTTGCTCTGTGTGTGTGGCTTTCCTGTGTACCTTAGTGGTGAATTCTCCGTTAGGTGTTCTCTGTACCCTCACGTCTAGGAATGGGAGTTGGTTATCCTTTTCTTCCTCTCTCGTGAATCGGATTCCTGTGAGTGTGGAGTTGATGATCCGGTGTGTATTCTCTATTTCCGTGTTTTTAATGATTACAAAGGTGTCATCCACGTATCTGACCCAGAGTTTGGGTTCAATTTGTTGTAAGACTGTTTGTTCTAACCTTTGCATTACTGCTTCTGCTATGAGTCCCGAGATCGGTGAGCCCATGGGTGTTCCGTTGATTTCTTCGTATATCTGGTTGTTGAATGTGAAGTGTGTTGTGAGGCACAAGTCCAGTAGTTTAAGGTCATCCTGGACAAAGCAGAGTCCATCCAAAAAGCACAACAACTACTTGCAGATACTAACACCTACCAAAAGAGGGAGTTTCACCCCACCCCACAACTCACCAATAAAATAAACAACACACTGAGGAACCTACAAAAAAAACGGAGAGATATCCAGGTCGGATCTACAAAGAATGAAACCTGAAAGCAACAACACCCCCAGATTCTGTGGACCAGCTAAAGTGCACAAACCAGACATCCCACTCAGACCCATAGTATCACTACCAGGGACACCATCACACAAACTGTCGAAAGAACTACAGCAGAAAATGAAACACTTGATCAGCGGATCCAGACACTCTATACAATCAACACAGGAATTCTTTGACATCATCAGAAATATACACATAGACAAGGAAGAACCTATGGTCTCATTCGACGTAACGGCACTGTACACGTCTATTGATAAAGCCCTAGCCAGAGAAACAATAGCCAACCTGCTAAGGAGACATAACAGACAACAGGGCGTTGAACCCATCAACAAAGACGCCATACTTAATCTACTGGACTTGTGCCACACAACACACTTCACATTCAACAACCAGATATAGGAACAAATCAACGGAACACCCATGGGTTCACCGATCTCGGGACTCATAGCAAAAGCAGTAATGCAAAGGTTAGCACAAACAGTCTTACCACAAATTCAACCCAAACTCTGGATGACACCTTTGTAATCATTAAAAACACGGAAATAGAGAATACACACCGGATCATCAACTCCACACTCACAGGAATCCGATTCACGAGAGAGGACAACCAACTCCCATTCCTAGACGTG
>NW_025213691.1:7132-35051 GCF_004010195.1 Chiloscyllium plagiosum | reverse complement strand
TTGGAGCTGGAATAACAAATGGGAAGTTCTGAAATATTGACAAAAATGTCAGTTTTGGAATGTTGGGGACAGAACGTTCCGGGGAATGTCAGTTATAGAATGTTGGAGACAGAACGTTCCAGGATCTCCTCCAACTGTCCATCACCTTTCCGCTCTATACACCCCACCAACATGATGTACTGTGCACCGGCTACATATCTGTCCAGCACGGGGAGCTGTGAAGACCACAGCAGGGCACTAATGTGTGAACCTGAAACAAATATCCATCCAGCATCAGGGGCTACACAAATCACATCATTGCATTATCCATAAACCTCAATCAGATAGTCTGACCAGCACAGCGACCTGTGCAGTGATCACTCGTGAATTAATCTGTAAACCAGGAGCAGTTACCCTCCCAACATGTAGGACTGTGTACACCACCCCAGTGCATTGATCTGTAAACCAGGAGCAGTTAACTTCCCAGCATTTAGGACTGTGTACCCTACCCCAGTGCATTGATCTGTAAACCAGGAGCAGTTACCCTCCCAGCATGTGGGACTGTGTACACCACCCCAGTGCATTGATCTGTAAACCACGAACAGATACCCTCCCAGCATGTAGGACTGTGTACACCAACCCACTGCATTCCTCAGTAACACTGTGTTAGGTCCCTGCACAGTGTGGGGAAACTTGCAGCACGTGCTGGAAGTGACAGGATGTGGACATCCCACCCATTTCCAACTCAATATCTCCATTGTACCATGACAAGGGGGTGTTGTGGGTGTCAACATCACTGCCAGAGCGAAATGGCGGGGGAATCAGTTTAAATACCACCACATGGGAGTGGTTTGGGATATAGACACAGAGGGGGAGACTGAGATACATTGTCATGGAAGGATGTGTTCCCAGGTTTCAGAAGGCTGATATGTCGACACTTCGATAACATCCTGTAACATGAATCTGTCTTCCCAGGAAAGATGGAAAAAAAGGATATTGGTGTGAGGCCAGATGAGCATTTGTTCTGCATCTTTGTTACTGGAATTGCTTTCAACCCAATCTATGACTTATTGGGCAGATTCTAACAATAATTTTTCATTGTTTGATTTTCCTTGAGTGTGACAGAGGGATCGTCCGCACGAGGCTGAAATAGTTTCCTGGTGCTATCGTATCGGACTCACCTCATGAACTACCCAGCCCAGCCCATGATGTCTCTCTCATTCAATATCAGCCCGATTCTCCCACCCATCATGGCGGGTGGTACTCACCATCCCCCGGATGCCCCTGGGTATTCTGCGACCCCTGGCACTGGTGCCACATTTAAAAGGCCAATGGGCACACGGTTGAGCTTTCTCAGTTCGGATCTGCCCTGCACAGTTTACCTCGAGCATGGCAGATCATGGGCAATTACACTGCGGTTTGTCGACAGGGTCACGGAGGTGCTGGTGGATGAGCTAGTATAGAATGAGACCATTGTCTTTTCAGAGGAGGCCACACCACCAGACCCACCAGGCATTGTCTGAGCTCACCATCTACCTTAGTGCAGTATCTGTGGTCTGACGAAATGCCCAGCAATACAGGACAAGCTTCAATAACCTTCCCCGCTCTTTCAGAATAAGGGTCACGGTATTCTCTCTGCTCTCTCACACTCACTGTATATCTGTTATAGCACCAACCCCCGAACAAGGCTCATGCTCCACCACTCTCACTGCTGCATGTGGCACCTTCGCCCCTCCCTTCCCTCCACTTTACCCCACCCCCCTACACGAATAATGCTGCATGCATCCAACACTGTGGACTGACTCCCTCCGGACACCTCACCATGACACCGTCCCCCACCTACACCAGCACTAACAGCAGGGCCACCCACTCCCACCCTCACTCCAGCCCTCCCTTTCTCCCATTCCAGGAGAAACAGCCTGGAATAGGAAAGAAAGGGCCAAGCCGGGTGGTGGAGTGCCCGATATCCGTTCCCTCACCCCCTCCCCCTGCCATGTGGGGAGGACCCTGGTACGAGCCGGAGAGGACAGGGACACCTCGTGTGGAGATTCTGAAACATCCACGTCCCACCGACCGAGTAAGGAACAATGTTCAGTGAAGGGCAATTCTCACTTTCAACCCACTGACAGCTCCGTTTCCCCCCGACACAACTTAGAAGCCGTGGCCCTGATGCCATCTCCCTTTTGCGCCGAGCTGGAACAAATGTAATTCCCACGGTCTCGGTGGGCAGGCGGGTGGGCTCACAACACATCGTCACCACCACCTCCCATGAAGGGAGCACCGAGACTCCCTCCTACACCTCCCCCTGTAAACAGCTCAGATACTGAAACTAATCTGTGATAGTTACTGCTCTCCCCACTTGTCCTGACATCTTCAAAAATCTATGCTCATATACACCCAGCGCTCTCTGCTCCTGCACCACTTATTTAACGGTACGGCCTGTTTTATATTGTCTTTCCTACCAAAGTGCATCACCTCACACGGCTCTGCATTGATCCCCAGCTGCCATACACCTGAACACTACATCAACGTGTGATTGTACTGTTAGAGCTCCACACTGTCCTCCATAGACTTTACAATTCTTCCAGGTTTGATGCCATCTACAAACATTGAGATTGTTATAGCGTCACAGTTCCCATACAACAACTGAAATTCTGCAACACTCACTAGTGTGAGCAAGTGAAGTACCGCTATATTCCCACGGACACAATCGAATAATGACATGCTGTCATTGGAGCAACAAATATCCTGACACAAACCAGACGGAGTGAATGAAATATTGACAAACCATAGAGAAGAGAATTCCAGATTGGCTCCAAGTTTCTGTATTGACATCAGGGTATTAATGTCATTAAGTTGAAAGTGTGTATGTACTTTTAATAGAGAGGGAAAGCTGTTCTGAACTGAGAGCTTCCAAGCACCTGTGATATGAGAGGATGGCAGACCCAGAGTGTGAAGGACAACTGAAAATATGTCACATTTGGGTGTGAAATAGATCCCTGAGATGGTTGGTCCTTGGACAACAATTCGAATTTTACCAATCTGTTTAAATTATGCCACAGGATACTAAAAATAAATTAAGTTTGAACGTATTGGTTTTCGGAAGTTGGACCAATGAGATGGTCCGACATTGTACATATTAAAAATGCAGGCATTTAGAAAATTGCAGACAGAGTACATCTTACACCCGTGCTACCCTCAGTGCTTCCTCCAAGTGTTGATCAACATGGAGGAGTTCTGATTCATCAGTTGAAAAAGGCTGGTACATGCTAATCAGCAGGACGTTTCCTTTCCCATGTGTAAACTAATGCCATTAGACTTCATGGGATACGGAGTCACTGTTGAGGACTCCAAGAGCAATTCCCTTTCAACTGTATCCCAATATGGCGCCACTTCTGCTGTATCCGTCCTGCTGATGAGACAGGAGATATCCGGGGAAGGTGATGGGGAGTCTGGGACATCGTCTGAAATAGATCATCCACTCAGTACTGCTGACTGAAGATTGTTGCGAATAAATCAGCCTTATCTTATACACTAAAGTGCTGGGCTCTTCCAACATGGAGGAAGGGGTTATTTGTGGAATCTCTTCCTACAGTGAATTGTTTAATTGTCCCCAACGTTTCTTGACTAGATGTGGAAGGACTTATACCTTACAGAATCATACCTTACAGACAATGTCAGGCTGTAGCTTGACGAGTCTGTTTATTTCTATTCACTGTTTCCTGCCAGCTGTCCCATTCTAGAAACATGCCCATACACTAGCCCCAATCCACTAAGATTTGATTTTGCAAACTGGGCTTGGAGCTTTACCAAAACTTTTCTAAAAATCAAAATGTTTAACATCCATTGCTTCTCTTTCATTTGTCTCCCAGTCTGTTTCTCAAACATAATTCCCATTTCAAAAATTATGTTAGTGTTGTTTATGACCATGACTTTCAGCCCCAATAATTTCTCCTAAACCATTTACTTACTATGTTCTATGTTGCACGTACTCTACAATTTTCCCACACCAGACTTGGTTTTCCTTGTATTGTTTGAGATTTCTGTGAAGACAGAACGGAAGTAGTGGCTTCATAGTACTGCCATTTCCCTGTTCCCCATTCTCCATTCTCTTGTCTCAAACTGTAAGGAAACTGCACTTGTTTTCTCATATTTCTCACATTGTCATGATTTAACAAGTTATTACAGTTCACTCTTATAACCCTTGTGAATATACTCTTTAGAAGCTCATCAATTCTTGCCTTGATAATTGACCTTCCACACCATACACTCACAGGGGCATAGACTCTGTGCCCACAGAAGTACAGCACGATCTATATTAGTTCGACTTTCCTAC
Organism: Chiloscyllium plagiosum; assembly: GCF_004010195.1. NCBI lineage: Eukaryota > Metazoa > Chordata > Chondrichthyes > Orectolobiformes > Hemiscylliidae > Chiloscyllium > Chiloscyllium plagiosum. The sequence goes on along the minus strand of NW_025213691.1, from coordinate 30,736 downwards.
AGCAGGCCCATAGCCTGGAATGTTATGACACTTCCACGTGCTCGTCCAAGTACCTTTTAATGATTGTGAGGTAACCGATGATGAATTCCCTCTCAGGAAGTAATCCCAGAACACAACTCCCTCTTGCTGAAAAGAAAATGTTTAAATCCTCTCTGAACCTCAAACGTTTCACTTTAAAAGTGTGCTCGCTTGTTCTTGACCCTCTGACTAAAATGAACATCTGCTGCCTATCCAACCTGTCTGTATCGCTCATAATCTTATCCTCCTGAATCACATCCCCCCGAGCCTTCTCTGCTCCAAAGTAAACAACCCGAGGTTAGCCAGCCTCTCTCCATAGCTGATATGTACCATCCTAGGGGACATCCTGGTAAATCTACTCTGCAACCTCTCCAGTACAATCACATCCATCCTGTAATGTGGCTCCCAGAAATACATACAGTACTCCATCATGGACTAAACAAAGTCCTGTATAGCACTTATAATCTACGTCCGATTAGGAAACACAACACCCAAGGTCTAATTCTTAACTAGCCCATTACCCTGTCCAGCCACGTTCAGGGATGTGTGGAGAAGCACACTCTGAGGTTACCAGTGTGCTACCATTCATTGAGTCCCCTCCTGCCTGGTTCCTTCTCCCAAAGTGCATCACCTCATATATATCAGGATTACATTCTATCTACCATTGATCTGCCCATCTGACCATTCCATCTGCATCTTCCTGTAACTTAAGGCTTTCCTCCTCACTGCTAACCACCCAGCCAATCTTTATGTAAAAAATACACGTACTTATCACACCTCTCCCACTCGCCAGCTCGCCCCGTCCACATTCACATCTTTTTTTTATGAATAACACAAGCAATAAGGGACACAACACTGATCCTTGTGGTACACCAGGGGACACTGATCTACAGTCACACAAACAGCCTTCTCTCACCACACTCTGCGTCCTGCCACTAAGACAATTTTCGTTGTAACTTGTCAAGTTATCCTTCATATTGTGAGGTTTTACTTTATTTTTCAGTTTTCCAGGTGGAATTTTGTTCAAAGGCCTTCCTACAAAACAAAACAAGTGACCACCTCAAACTAATGCAATCAAACCCATTGGATGGGACGTCCTTCTGATAAAGTCATGATGCTTATTCCTGAAATAACCTTGCGATTCTGATTGGAGTTCAATTTTCTCCTCCCCTCTTTTCTCCAGTATTTTCCTTAACAGTGATCGAATACTCGCTCGTCTGTAGTCACCCGGTCTATCTCTCCCGACATTACTGTGAAGTGGAATCGTATTAGCAGTTCTCCAGTCCTCTGGCACGTCCCTCATGGTCAGATTCTAATTAAAATATTCAGTCAGGGTCTTTCGTCCCTTGACCCCAACAGTCGACTGTGATACAACTCATTCAGACATGGAGAGTGGTCCAAATTTATACAGAACAAAACCTCAAATCCCTGCTCGTATTTTACATCAATCTGTTCAAGAGCTTCCTAGTCCATCTTCTTGAATTCTGTACCTGCTTCCTCCTTCTCCCAAGTAAAATAGACGGGAAGGTCTCATGTAACAAACCATCAATGTTCTCCAGCTTGACACACAGATTGCCCCTTTGGTTTCTAATGGACCCTAACTGTTTGCTGATTATTCTGTCCTACTTGTCCGTGTAGAATATCGTGGGATTCATCCTGATCTCGCCTACTTGTACTTCTCCATGTCCCTCTGTTATTCAGTCCCCGCTATGTTTCTAAGTTTCACTGCAATCACCTCTCATGTTTTGAAACTCGAGAACACAGGCTGAGTTTCCACATCAGAACATCTTGCCAATTTAGGGATTAATCTGGATGATACCTTTTGCAGTTATTTTATCGTCAGTGTATTCTTTCTGAGATTGGGACTCCGAACGATACACAATAGTCTAAGTTCATTCTCACCAACACTTGATACAACTGGTTCACTGCATCCTCTATATTCCAATTACATTCACAAGAATGTAAACCTATTTTTTACTTTCCATTTGCATATGTTCTTCCCACTACCTCTCACTTTAACATTTTTCTGAGCTTACACTGTGAGTTCTTAAAAAAAAGCTCCTAAATATCCAGCTCCACGTTATCCATTGGTTCTTCATTGCCTAAGTCGCCAAGAATCATCTTCAAACCATTCCAAAAATGTTTGCCACTCCTGGTTTTCCTTTCATCAATACATTATCACACTCCCCAGTTATGTTATTACCTTCTAACTATCTAGTAGCATGTTCTTTGTAATCGAGTCCAACAGATACCTGACTGCGGATGACAAGATAACTGGTTTTCAGTTCACCATTCTCCATCTTCATCCTTTCATAAACTGTTGGATAATATTTATAACCTTTGCCTTATCCAGATTTCGGGAATGTGTCGGAAAAAAAGGGAAAATCCGCAATGCAATCAATATGACTATTGCTGCTTCCACTGAAATTCTTGTATGCAGTACATCTAGTCTGTCAGATTTATAAATACTCAATACAGCTTTTTTTTCAAAGATGACCTCAACACTGATAAGAATGACCTTAGACTTTACTTACAGAAGTCCCTTGGTCACTTGGTATTTCTGGACGAAGTTCTGGACATTCTTCCATGAAGATAGACACAAAGAAACTGTTTCTTTTACCTGCGATTTCTCTGTTCTCTGCAATAAATTATCGTGAACGCACACCAACTGTTCCACATTTGATCTCGTTTTTATTTTTTTTTTCATACATTGATAGACACTTTTTAGCAGTGTTTATGTTTTTCTTTCATTTGCACGCTTTTTCTCTTTTTGATTTTCTTCTCAGTTTCTTGGTCATCCTTTGCTGGGTCCGACATTTCTCTGAATCCACTGGCTTACTGCAACACTTGGCATTTTTCTAAGCTGCCTCCTTTCATTCAATAGGTAGATGAAGGTGTGGTTGAAAGTGATAGTCGGAGAGGAGGGTGGCCCAGATTGATTGGAAGGAAGGTGGACACATAGGAACATTTAAAAGGACGATGCAGTCTTGGAAGGTTGGAGTGGGATCAGGTGGGATTAGGGGAAATTGGGAAATGGGGAAATCCACTATGATCCCCTGTGGTTGGAGGGTCCAAAGGCAGAATAGGAGGCTTTCTTCCTCCAGGCCTCTGGTGGCTCGGGTTTGGCGATGGAGCAGGCTCGGGATCCTCATGTCCTTGGCAGAGTGGGAATGGGAGTTAAAGTGCTCAGCCAAAAGGCGATGGAGTTGTTTAGTGTGGCTGTCCCAGAGATGTTCGCTGAAATGATCCACAAGTTGACCTCAATGCCTCGCCACAATGTAGAGAAGACCACATTGGGTTTAATGGATGCAGCAGATGAGGCGTTCTGTCTCCCTTAATCACCTATCACTTTCATCCCACCTTCATCTACCTATCGAAATCCCAGTTACCTCCCCCCGCCTCACCCCCTTCTCATTTATCTCTCAGCCCCCTTGGCCCATAAGCTTCATTCCTGATGAAGGGCTTATGCCCGAAACATTGATTTATCTGCTCTCAGTCTGCTGCCTGACTGTGCTTTTCCAGCACCACACTTTTCGACTCTCATCTCCAGCATCTGTAATCCCCACTTCCTCCTCACACTTTCATGTCTTGAATGACTCAGATTTCTAACGGTTTCTTCAAATAAAACAAACATTGTCGTGCACTCAAACAGCATAAAAGAAAACCAATACATTGTGGGCACTGTTCCCAAAAGGTCCTTTCCTGCAAAACTTTCAATTAGCTGTTCTGATCACTTAACACCAATTCCTAAATAACCGGATCTCCAGCTCAATGCTCGACATAATATTCATGTAAACCATCTGACACGTAGTCATGAATTCCATTTTTCCCAGCATTAGCATTCAATTGGGTTAACACAGTTTAGATAAAACACAAACAGTAAATAATTACTGCAGTACCCACAAATGTGTATATATCATTTCCTGTTTTATAACATGTCCAGCATTTGTACTGCAGCTTTCACTTTGATATGTAACCCCCATCAATGTTTGCTCCTCCTTGCTGTTTTTGCGCTCCACCTTACTAGATTCTGTGGAATCTGAGCGACGTGGGCTCTGGGGAGATTAATGGCAGAGACCATTTCACCACATCATTTATGATCTTCTCCAACTTTAATTTCTCCAGATCTCCCGTTATGCTGTGGAGTAGAGAAGGACAATGATCTTCCCCCAGAGAGCTGAGACTGCTCTAACGTGGGTGGGAACCTTACAGCAGGCTGGTAAAGTGTTGCTGCTGCTGTACAGGGTCTTCGCGAGATCACATCTTGAGTAGCGTGTACAGATTTAATCTCTTCAATTAAGAAAGGATGTTGTTATATTGGAAGCAGTTCAGAGATGATTCCTGCAATGAAGGTGCTAGCTTATCACGAAAGTATGATCAGGTTGACCCAGTAGACATTGGAGTTCACAAAACTTAAGGACGATCTTATTTCAACATAGATGACAGAATGAGTCAACAAGTGAAGCGAACTACACAGATAGTGGAGGAATCCATTCCGTTCTCCAGCCTGTTACACAGGAACAACAGGAGGATATTCAGGCCTTCGAGCCTGTTTCACCAAAACAGGATGAGGCTATTCAGCCCCTGAAGTCTGATATACATTTACAGAAGGAGGCCAATCAGCCACTCGAGCCTATAACAGTAGGCCATGCTGCATCAGTATCCTGTTAAACAGCAACAGGATCAGTCCATTCAGCCTCCTCAAGTCTGTAATATAGGAACTGGAAGAGGTCACACAGTGACTGGAGATCGTTACACTGGGATAACAGGAGGCCATTCAGACTCACCAGGCCAATTGCAAGGGAATTGGATAAGGATAAAAACTATCTGAGACTTCTTTCATGAAAAAGGATGAGGTAATTTAGACACGTGTCTGTTGTATGGGAGCAAGAGAAGACCAATCAATCCCTCGGTCCCATCTCCGGCATACATGAGGAGACCATTCTGTATATCCACATGTTATGGAGAACTATGAGAAGACCCGTCAGCCTCTCAAAATGGTACACAGCAACAGGAAGATTCCATAGTCTCCCAATCCTCTAAAGCATCAACAGGAGGAGGTCATTCTGGCCTTGGATTTGGTAACATGGGAACACCAGAAAGACGTCAGCCTTTCGAGTTTGTATACCAGCAGGATGATGAGTCCATTCAGCCACACATGGCTCTTACCGAATATTTCGAGCAGATTACTTAAAAAAACGTTTGCTCATTAAATAGGAATTCAAAGAAAAGGTAAAGGCTTTTGAAAGGGAAGAACTTATAATAACGGTATACATTAGGGACTAAAGTGTAACAATAAACTATTGCAATTTAAGGCAAATTGTTAGAGTCTATAATTCAGGACATTTGCAAATTGAAAGCACAATCCGTCAGAGTCAACATGGGTATACGAACGCTAAATCGTGTTTCAATTGTTTGCTTGAGTTATTTGAAGATGTCACAAACAATATGGATAGTGGGAATCCTGGAGATGGAACATATCTGGTCTTCCTGAAGGCATTGGATATGTCGCTTCTCCAAAGAGTAAGTGGTAAGATCAGACAACATGGGTTTAGGAGTAATTTATTAGCTTGTATGGAGGATTGGTTATCCAAATAAATGCAGTCAGATGGAATAAATGTGTCATTTTCATTTGGCAAATGCAATTTGTGGGGTGCCATTGATTTCAGTTCTCATGCCTCAACCATTTGCAATCGATGGTATTACCCTAGTCGGGGTTGATGGGATAGAAAATACTATGCCACATTTTCAGATGGCACTAACATCGGTGGGAAATTACTTTGGAATGATGATGCAAGAGATTTTAAAACTATTTGGATAGGTTGGGTGAATGGGCCAACATTTGGCAAGGAAAATTAAAGTGAATAAATATGGGGCCATTCAAGTTGGCCAGTATATTAGAAAGACAAACTATTATCTAAATGGAGAGAAAGTTTAAAGTGCTTAGGTGCAGAGGGATCTCGGTGTCTGCCTGCATATCACAGAAAACCTGTCTGCGGGTACCGCTAGTAATCAGAAATGCAAGCATAATTTCAGTGTTTATTTATAAAAGGATAGAGTAGAAAGGTAGGGAGTGTTGGTGTAGCTATGTGAGGATGCAACTGGAGTACAGTTTGGATGTCCTGCAGAATGAGGTATTTGCATTGGAGGCAATTCAGTAGAACTTCATTAGAGTGATTCCATATTTGAATTGTTTGTTTTATGAAGAGTATTTGAGCAGTTTAGGCCTATACTCTCGAGTTTATAAGAATGAAAGGAGATTTCATTGAGGTCTGTAAAATGCTAAAAGCAATTGAATGTGCAGATGTGGAGTGGATTTTTTTTTCATGTGGTGCAATCTACAACAAGAGACTAGAGTTTTAGGATGGAGAGATGGCAGGAAAGTGGAACAGAGGCCGCGTTGACATCAGCCTCATTGAGGGGTTGGATTCCTCACAGGTGCTCACTGTTCTTATTCAACCCTTCGGCTGTGTTGCACAGGAATGGGGGAGGAAGGGGTATCATACAGGAAGCAGGCACTCAGGATAAATCAATCTCAATCAGTTAGAGAGAACGTAACCTGTAAGGTCACACAGTGACCAGTGCAGGGTCCTCAACGATTTACAATCTATATCAATGATCAGGAGGATGGAACAGATATACAGATGCTGAGTTTGGTGATATCGCTGTGATAAGCAAGAGATTAAATTATCAAGAGAGAGTGGAGAGTCTGCAAATAGATTCAGAGAGGTAAAGGCAATAGATAATAGTTTGGCAGGGGAAATTTAACATGTTATAATCTGTTATTTCATTTACAAGAAGGCAGTACGTTACTGAAATGGAGAGGGATTACAGGACTTAATGATGCTGTTTACGGGGGTGTTCACTCAGACCCGTCCAGACATGGGAGGTTTTGCTCCATCCCTGGTCGTCTGCTCCTTGATGGTCCATTGCTTTCCGTACACATGGAAGACTTTGATGTGGTTGGTTGGTGGTGGGCATGGTGTTTTGAAACGTGCATCAAGAGGACGGCATCTTTCCAAGATATATTCATTGCTTTCTACGTGGAGACCCGATGACGATGGGAATGGCTGACTGCTTCTGAATGAAGAGGCCGTAACTGCTGCCAGGACAGTGGGTATTCACCAAAACGATGTACCGTGCATGGGTACACTGTAACATGAATAGAGAGAGAGAGAGCTCATACAGTTCCTCTATCTGTCCCCATTGACATGGGTACTCTGCAGATGCAATGGACATCATCGGGAATCCCATTATACTAGATACACACGGCAGTTCCCTGCTGTGGGGGAATCAATGTATTCACCTCATCCACCATATATATCCTCCATTACTGAATGGTGACATTGATGTTGAGATACTGGGAGATGATGGATATATCACCTAGTCCTGCCTGGAAAGTTCTGGATCATAGAAGCTGAATGAAACAGTGACCTTAACAGCCACTGGCAGCACCATTCTCCTCCTGGTGTGAAGCTGCAGGTCGTGTTGAAGGAGTTGACACCGTTCTGTGACCAGCTCCTTGTTCAATCAGTGTCCCTTCACACTCTACTCCAGGCTTAAGTGAAGCTTGGGAAGCTGTTCCTGGAAAACCCGGGGTGGATCCAGCAGATCCCTTTACCTACACACACTCTCTGCGTGGTTTCAGAGCTTCCCCTCTCTGCAGCCTCTGCTCCATTTGTTGTTCATGTTGCAGACCCAGATGCTGTAACTACAGTCCCCAGGCTCCATCCAGAGTTGGGTCACCACATCCTCAGGTCTCCCTGAATGTCTGAGGCAGCTCACAGCACAACCTCCAGCAAACCATCCCCAGCCCCTTCATTAACTTTTCAATTACAGGAGTCAATCAGAAACCCCTCGGCTACAAGTGTTGTGGACCAGTCCAGATCCCCACAAAGTATTTTAAGAATGCCGCTGAGACCAAACCTTTCCTTATTTTGAATATAGATGGGAAGTGTGCCTTACAGGTATGTTGTGGCTGGTCAAACCACTCGACATAAAGCAAAATATAATCTATTCAAATGCTTTAGTTAAAATACAATCAAAGAAAAGAATATTTTGGGATAATTTATATGTTGGAATACTTACAGAAACAATAGAAACACACACTCTAGAAACAATAGATACAAGCCTTTTTGGTTTACACCACTTGGCACAAAGATATATTCAAATACAGATCCTTCCAGCAGTTTTCCACTCCAGGTGGAAACAACATCAACAGAGATCTCAGAGAAAAGCAGCCGGGTATCCTGTAATAAAACTTCCAACCCTTTTGGGATCGCCAGCAGCTTTTGAATGCTGCAGCTAAAATCAAAATGAGGAAACCTGGTCTGGGAGAGCTGGCCACTGCCCTTCCATTGTTACCACCGTTTTAATGAAACCTAAAATCTCAGGTTTTTATTTAAACTGTTTTCAGACAGATGTTCTGCACCTCTGCCTTTAAAACCTCTCTTCAAAAAAAAAGAGAAAATCACCTTTTTACAGTGATAGTATCTTCACAACTCCACCTTTAATATAATAATTCATCAAAATACTACAGTGGATTCATTTTAGACCTCCCAATCTTTCTCTATTAGTGGACTGAAATGTATATATATTACATTGACTCTGAGCATACAAATGTTCACAACTATTTCGATTTCTGTCATTTTACTCTTACCACAGAATGCCGTTGTCTTTCTTCATGCAAGTCTCCACAAAGTGTCAAAACTTAAGTTTTCTCGCCCTTTCACCTGTGTAGTTTCAAACTGAATGGCAGCAATAATAACCTCAATTGAACCAGACTGGGATTTTTCTCCCTAAACTTCTCCAAAAACTTTGAGGGGTCGCGATCAAGGAAAAAATATTTTTCCCATGTATGTTATTGGCAATGTAAATCTGAAATGCTGTAACGCCAACACTAAGCTCAAGGCCTCCTTCCCCTTTGTGGAATAAATCTGTTGATGTTTCCACTGGACACTCCAACCACACGTTACATAATGGAACAATTCTCATCTTTCCAATCGTCCTTTTGAATGACATAGCTCCTCATGTCTCAGCATAAAATAATTACATGCTTCTGCAACTCTTCATGCTCTCAGCTCTTTACCTGCTTCTCCTGGCCTATGCCAGTAAACCTTAAGAAGACCTCGTACATTCTTCTCCATCTCTCACAGAAACCAAACTTTGATTTCTGAACTCAATCATCATTATCAGCCATTTCAGCTTCTATTCTTGCAATGTTATCTCTCTGCTCTTCCACACGAGTTCTCACGACTGCAGGAAGTGAATTTTTGAACTTCTCCAAAATAAGAATCTCTTTAAGAGTGCCATAGGTTTGCTCAGTTTTTAATACCCTTCCCCATCATTCAAAATTACTTTGTTTGATCCTTTCAAACTCAATTGTGCGTTTATCCAGGGACCCTTTTTTAGATTCCTGAAATTCTGTCTGTCGGCTTCTGACCCAAGCTCATATGTACTTCAGATGGCTTTCTTCACCTCCTCATACTCCCCAGACACCGCCTCCGATAGGGATGCAAATACCTATCAGCTTTGTTTGGATCAACTAAATCCACATGGTAACTGGTGTCTGCATTTGTTTCGCCACTTTCTCAAATGAAATTCAAAAGGCTTCCCCATCCTTCTCATCAAATTTAGATAATGCCTGGATGCATTGAAACAGAACCCCATTAGACCATTGGTTACAATAGGGTTGTTCAACCTCACTATCCTCCTCATCCAGCCGACCGTCTACCTTCATCTCCGCCCTCTGTGTCAACTTTCTTCTCGAATTGCTAACTTTTTAAGTTGAAACTCTCTGTTTTTCTTCTGTCCTTTTCTCTCTTTCTTCTTCATTTCCCTTTCTTTTATTTCTACTTTTCATCATAATTCATACTGTTTCAATTCCTTCTCATGTTCAAAGGGCCACATTTGAAATTGAATTCCAGCCATTTCGAAAGGGTCTGATGGCGGTTCCACCAAATGTAATTCCCGAGCTATAGCTGTAATTATCTCTCATGTTCTCACAATTAACCACAACCCCAACTCCAGCTTGTCTGCCAATTTCTACAGCTTTGCCTTCATTCTCTTTTGTAAAACCCTCAACTTCACTTTTCCACACCCAGAGAACTCTTAGTGACTGAATCTTTATGCAGAAAACACTGTTTAAACCAAATGAATTCAACATCCGGAACAAAAGACACTAACAACTACCATACGTGACCTTTGAACCCAATAGCCTCCTGGTGCACTTTACTGCAGTGTCTGCGTGAGCTTATTCTGGATGATTTGGTATCTTCCAACAACCCAAAGATGTGCATATCAGGTGTATTGGCCATGATAAATTGTTCATAGATTTCAGGGATGTATGGGTTCGTTGCCTTCGTCGGGGTAAATGTGTAGTAATAGGGTAGAGGAATGCGTCTGGGTGGGTAACTCCTCGGAGGGTTGGTGTGGACTTGTTGGGTCGAATGGCGTGTTTGCAAATTCTAAACCCAATTTGGAATTATCGATTTAGAACCGGACAAGAGTCCCCAGTTTGCTATAGACGAACCAGACTTCTTCAAACTATTTCAAGAAAGTAGATTGGATGCCAACCTTTCCTTATTTTTAAGGTAGATGTGAAGTGTGTGTTCCAGATGTGATGCTACTATTCAAACCACTCACCATTAAGCAAAACTCAATATATTTAAACACTCTAATGACAATCCATACAAAATGAAGAGGAATTTAGAATAACTCAACTATTGGAAATCTGAACTGAATAATGGATACAGTACCTTCTACAAATGAACTGTCCCAATATACCATCATCCCATAAACACACCCTTTGGCAAAAAGGAACATTCAGACATGCATTGTTGCATACAGTTCTCCAATCCAGGAGGAAACAGTATCAAGTGAGATTCCAGACAGAATAGCAGCTAGGGATAGTTTACTAAAACTTACAACCCTTCTGGGACCCCAAGCATCTGATGATTGTTATAGCTACAATAAAATAAACGAGAAAGCCTGGTCTGTGCGAGCTGGCCATTGTTATTACTATTTATTTTAAAAACCCTAAAAGCTCCGTAAGTTATTTATTTGATCCGTTTTCAGTAGGAAGTTTGGCCTTTAAGACCTCTTACTAAAAAAAAGGAGAAAATAACCTTTTATTAAAAAGGTGACAGCATTGTCAGGCAATTTAGATGCCTGGTCCTTTACTCAGTGGGCTTCCTCGTGTTACTGATCGCAAGGTCACCTGAGAGGGACAGCCACAGGTACAGACCATGTTACAACGATGTTTCTCATAACTTCTGAAACACACGTGTCCATGGACCATCACATGGGACATACCAGGAAGTGAACAACAGCTTGACACACTCCATTTCATTATTTCTGAGCTACACAATTCCAGCATTCGATACACAAGGGAGCCAAAACCCAAGGCCAGGGAAAGATACTAAGGGACAGAGATTCACATTAAAGACAGAAACAGACAGTTAATTAACTGAAAAGATTTTGTAGAAAAATGGGGAAAAAGACAGGGCAGTGGGACTAACAGGAGAAGTGAGATCTTCGAGATTAAATTTACAAGAATCAGAACATTGAATAAAGGCATTGCCAGATCAGCTGAAATGGTTTGTTATATCAAATTCACAATCTGCTTCACAGAACACCACAAACAGCATAAACTGGGACAAGGTGACAGCCCAGGATGGAGAGCTGTGCAGACCATGCTAGTGTATTGCTCTGTAAACTACACTATCTGCCCAGCATGAGAATATTGCAAACTTTACTATCATATGCTATCTATACTCGCATCAGATTACTGCCTACAATGGGAAGGTTTGCTGTGTGTGTGTGTGTGTGTCTGTGTTCATCAGAGACCAGAGACTGAGCGAGTGTGTGTGCGCGCGCGTGATTGGGTGGTTGAATGCAAAACTCTTTGTTTGAGAAGGAACGCACATGGAGGAAACAATTTTAAATACGAACAACTGGCAGGCTTTTTGTTAATCAACAGAGAGAACGAGGGAAGTTTCATGGACAGATGAGGTAAAGTGTTTGAGAATGCTAAAATAAAGGCATTGCCAGACACAACAGCAATATATATCGCCATTCACATGAATGACAGATGGATGGGAGTTTGGTGTGAGTTCGAATCAGATTTGCTTGGGCAGGTTTGATGCTGGGAGCGCCAGCAGCAGATTATTGACTTCATTAAGACTGTACTTCATAGCTCAAGATTAAAACAGCAGATGGAATAAACCAGTGAGATATGTTCTGGAGTGGTGAGTATTTCAAGTTAGAAACGGTCAGGGAATGGTGCAAGAATCAGCTCATTATCAAAGGGATCTCCCACAGTTGTGACATGTCTGCTTCAGCCGCAGATATTGGCCAGGGATGGGATGGAAACAGTGGAAGGAAGTGGAGTTTGTAACCAGAACAGTAAACAGTGACCTCCATGCTCTTAACAGCAAAGGCAATGATACGATGCATTGTGATTCTCACCTGAAACTGCATAGTTCAACATAGAGATCTGTGAGTAACACTGCCAGAGCAGAGAGGGAGACAGTAATTGAACGACTTAATTGATGCAGTTAGCAGTGGTCTGTAGACTGAATATCTGGATTGAGAGATTGGATTGGATTGGAACAATAATAGTGGCAGGAAGTGTAGACTCTACGAAATAACAATAATACAGTCATAACTGGTTTATAGAAAACAAAATCTGGAAAGTGACACTCACCAGGAACACCAACGAAAGCCAGGAAGGGATAATAAAAGTATTGAATAATGAGAAGAGCGTAATAGATCTGCGATGATAATGACAACCATTAAAATGCAGAAAGATACCAAACATAATCGGATAAGCTCCTGTCTATTGTTGGAATATTCCTGTCTAATGTTCCCAGGTTCTGCTCTCTCCTCCCCCTCTCTCTGGATCTGCTGATCCCTGTCAGTGCTGTCGGTGATGCTCCGCTCATGTTATGGGTTTACACATTGAACGGCGCCCATTTATCATTAAAAGATGGAAACTCTCCACTGGGATAATTAGAATCCATGTCGATTGGCATTAATCGCAGTCACTGAACAAATAGACTCAGTTAACCAATTCAATACATCAGTTTTCATTTACTGGTTTTGGATGGAATGGATGAGGGTTGCTGAGGGATGGGCCATAAATCTTTCAATATTTTATATCTTGTTTTCCTTGTATATGAGAGTATTAACAGAACACTGCAGGTGTCTATATATGTTCCACTCTGTTTATGAAAGGAGGCAGTTATAAAATAACAGATCGGCTGCACAAAAAAGGGGAGTGGACAAGGTTCTCGATTCCTGAACACAAAGTACGGTACGTATTGACCAGTGTGTGGCCACTCCTGGTTTTAATGCCCTGTTGTCAAATCCTTTCATAACCTTGAGACAGGGCATTGGGACTGCTGCTCAGGAACAGGCCAAAGGAATTCTCTCCCTATGGGCCTCTTACAGAGGGATAAGAGAAGACCATTCAGCTCATATTAGCCTGTTGCTACTTGAAAAGGTGGAAAGCTGGAATATTGGCACATTTTCTCAACAGAATCATTCAAAACAAAGAGATATGTTGCTGCAGCTGCATAACGTGTAACTGAGAGGGCACCTTTGGTACATTGTGTTGTTTGTGTTTCTGTATCTGAGAAGGGATGAATCTCCATCAGATACAGTTTAAAGGCTGCTCATAATCCACGGGTTGCTGTGTCTCGGATCTGTTACACAGGGACAGGAGGAGGCCATGCAGCCTCTCGAGTGTGTTATAGAAGAACTGGAGGAGGCCATTAAGTCTCTTGCGTCTATCACAGAGGGACAGGAGGAGCCTATTCAGACTTTCGAGCCGTATTGGAGGGGAAGGAATTGTTGATTTAATTTTCAAGTCTGTTATGCATAAATCTTAGTTTTAAATTAGTTATGGAATAGGAAATAGCTGATGTCAACATTACAGTTCTAACTTCGAATGAGGCCAATTTTGAAAATGTTAGGCGAGCCCTATGAAAGGCTGATTGGGATACCCTATTGTTTTAAAAAATTCTCAAGGTCAGGTTCGTAGGAGAGTAGTCTGACACAGAACAAACGACCAAGAGGCGAGACTGCTAGAATATGGGCATTTTATTCCCCGCAGCGTCGCACAACGGGTCTGGCTTATACTCACTCTACATGTTACAAAAACTGGGAGCCGTCAGTTCTCGTAGAGCGGTTGCCAACAACCCACGCTCGGCGGTTAAACGTAACCCCGGAGCAGACTCACCGAACTGGAGACTTTTCCAGCTGATATACTCCCTTCCAGATATAAACATTCATGTGAACAGCAGAGCAAGGCTAAAAAACACATTCCATTCTGGTTACATACAGATAAGAAGATTCACACGGGACTAAGCAACACCTCCATTCCGGTTAGATTCACACATGTATTGGGACATAATTTTTAACCGTTTCACCACATTCCACTGCTTGGAATTTTACACCACACCTATTCACAGGTAAAGGGATAGTTGGAAAATGCAAGGCCATCAAAACGTGGTTTCAGAGAGTCCAGAGCCAACGTGTTCCTATTAGTGAGACGGGCAAGGCTGGTGCGTGCAGGGAGTACTGGATGGCTAGATATATTGATGCTCTGGTCAAGGTAAGGAAGGAGGCATATGTCAGGTAAACAGAGCTGAGATCAAGTGAATCACGAGAGGAGTATAAGGGCAGAAAGTCTATTGTCATCGGGGAAATCGTGCCAGAAAAATGTGGACATGAGATGGCTTTAGAAATTGGGTTAATGAGGGATTGAAGAAATTCTACAAATCCTTTATTGGCAAAAGATTAACTAGGGAGAGAACAGGGCCCCTTAAAGGTCAATAAGGCTACTTATGTGTGGAACCATAGCAGATTGGACGGATGCTAAACAAGTATTTCTCCTCAGTATTTAATGTGGAGGAGGTTACAAGAGCGAGAGAATGAAGAAATATACAGTGATACCTTGAAAAGTACCTATATTACAAGGAAGTGTTGGACACTTTGAAACACATAAAGGTGAACAAATCCCTGGGACCTAATCAGTTGTATCCCAGTAGTTTGTGGGAAGCTAGGAAATAGATTGCTCAGCATTTTGCTGATATATTTGTACATTGATTTCCACAGGTGATGTGACAAAAGACAGGAAGGCTGCTAACATAGTGTCATTATTTACGTAAGGGAAAAACAGGTAACTATAGACTGGTGAGCCTGACGTCAATGGTGACTAAATAGTTGGAGGGGATTTCGAGGAAAAGGATCGATATGCATTTGGAAAGACAGGGATGGAAGAGAGCTTTGTACATTGGAGATCACGTCTCACTGACTCGGTGGATTTTTTTGAGGAAGTGATGAAGATGATTGATGAAGGTATGACAGTGGATGTTGTTTTTATGGAATTCAGTAAGAAAACCAAAATGTTCTACATGGTAGACTGGTTGGCAAGGTTAGACTGCCTGGGATCCAGGGAGAGCTCGCCATTTAGATCCAAAATTTTCTTTAATATTGGAGACAGGGCGTGACAGTGGATATTTGTTCATTAAACATGGAGACCTGTCACCAGTGGCGTGCCACAAAGATCAACAGTGGGTCCACTGCATTTTGTCACTTATCGAAAGCATTTGCATTTGAGTATATAAAGTATAGTCAGTAAGTTTGTAGATAATTCCAAATTTGTTGGTGTAGTCGACAGTGAACAATAATATCTCAGACTATAATGGGACTTTGCTTAGGTAAGCCGAGGAGTGGCAGATGGAGTTTGTTTTAGTTAAATGTGAGGTGTTGCATTTTGGCAAGACTAACCAAGGCAAAACATGTAGATATGGTGCTGTCGAAAACTTCCAATCAAGGAGAACTCCATAGAAATTATTGAAACCCTGCAGTGAGGAAACAGCCTATTCGGCCCATCGAGGCCACACCGAACCTCTAAACAGTATCCCACTGGACAAACCCCGACCCTATCCTTCTGAGCCTGCATTTCCCATGGTTAATCCACCTCGCCTACACATCCCTGGTTACTTTACGCAATTTAGCATGGCCAATCTACCCTTACCTGTATATCTTTATACTGTCGGAGGAAAACATAATATCCGGAGGAAACTCATGCAGACACAGGGAGAATGTGTAAACACCACACAGGCAGTCATTCAAGGATGGAATTAAACCCAGATCGCTATGCTCTCAAGCAGCAATGCTAGTCACTGAGCTACTGTGTCACCTTGTGGTGCAGGTTCTCCGTTCCTTGAAAGTGCCGGCACAGGTAGACAGCGCAGTGAAGAAGGCACTTGGTGACCTGCCCTTTATTGGAACGTGCTTTGACTCTAAACATTTTCTCGACATGTTGCATCTGTACAGGACATTGGTTTGGCCACTTTTGTAATACTGCCTTTAATTCTGTTCTCACTGCTGTCGGAAAGACGTTGTCAAACTTGAAATGGTACAGAAGAGATTTATAAGAATGTTACAGGTGTTTGAGGGTTAGAGTTACAGGGAGAGTTTGAATAGGCTGGGGCTATTTTCAAGTGTTGAGGCTGAGGGGTGACCTTAAAGAGGATTATAAAATCATGAGTGGCATAGATAAGGTAAACAGTCAACGTCTTTTCCCAGCATAGGCGAGTTCAAAATTAGAAGACAAAGGTTTTAGATGAGAGGGGAAAGTTTTAAATAGGGTCATGAGGGACAACATTTTCACACAGAGACTGTTGCGTGTATGAATTGAACAGCCAAAAGCAGTGGTGGAGGCAGGTACAATTACACTATTTAAAAGGCATTTGGATGGATCCATGCATGGGAGGTATTTAGAGGGAGATGGGCCAAGTGCTAGCAAGGGGGACGAGATTTATTTTGGATATTTGGTCGGCGTGGACGACCGGACTGAAGGATCTTTTTCTGTGCTGTACGTCTCTGAGACTCTATTGCCACTTGAGTGTATAACACAGGCACAGGAGGCTATTCAGCTTCTGAATTCTGTCAGTCAGCTTGTTTGCTCAATTACTGAGAGTAAAATACAGAAATGCATCATTCAAATTTTGATGGTGATCTACAGAAGCAGGAGAATGGTTTTTAGTTAAGAGAAGCTGTAAGGAATGAGAAAAGGCCATTCTGTCCCTCAATTCCATTCCCCAGGCGCAGCAGGTAAGCACAGAGCTATTGGAGCCTGTCAGAAGGAACAGGGGGAGGACATCTACTAACGCAAACCTTGGATCAGGAGGCAGTCATCCAACCCCTTGAGACTGGGACACTGGAACAGGAGGCATTCATTCCACTGCTCAAGGCTGGGACACTGGAACCGGAGGCAGTCACTCAACTGCTCAAGGCTGGGACATTGGAACAGGAGGGAGGCACTCAACTGCTTGAGACTGGGACACAGGAACAGGAGGCAGTCGTTCAACTGCTCGAGGCTGGGACACTGGAACAGGAGTCAGTCACATAACCATTCGAAACTGGGCCACAGGGAACCTGTAGGCTAGTGAGGCCCCAGGGTCCAGTTAAGCAGGAACAGGAGGAGGTGCCTCACTTCCCACCAGTAGGGGACACTGGGAGAGAATGGGAGTTTGCTTGGAACAACATAAATACATGAATAAGTTGCATTCGTGGTCCATTCAATCCTGTCCTACCATTCACTAAAACCACGGCTGATCTGATGGTGATTCCCTCATTCCATTTTACGGAGACTGTCCTCTCTGCAGCCTCTGCTCCAGTTGTTGGTCATGTTGCAGACCCTGATGCTGTAACAACAGTCACCATCACTCATCCAGAGGGATGGGTCTAAGGATGAGTCAGGATTTGAAGGGTCCAATGACAAAAATGAAAACACAAAATAAAGGCATTGTCAGATGTTTAAATCTCTCACATTCGCAATCAAACTCACATAACCAGCCCGTCCATTGTACATTCAGGATGAAGCACTGTGTCGATATGGCTATCGTACTGCTGAATGCAATATCCAGAATGGAACTCTGTGCAGCCCACACCAATACTTGACCTATAATGCTGGGATAAATGTCCAGCGTGGGGAGCTGTGCAAACCGGACTGGGTCATTCATATATAAACACAGGCTCTTCCATTTTTCGGTAACACTGTGTGAGATCACTGCCCAATGTGGGGAAACTTGCAGCCCATGCAAGAAGTAACAGGATGTGCAACTCCCATCCAGTTAGAGCTCCATATCTCCACTGTACCTTGACAAGTTTTGCTGCAGATGTGAAAATCATTGCAAGGGAGAGATGTAAATGGAAACAGTTGAAATACCAATAGTTCTGATTAAGGCGAGTATCACACAAGTATTTGATGATGAAATAACTGAGAGAATATCCGTTTAGATTTTGTGAATGGTGCAAGGAAGTAAAGGGGAATGGTGATGTTATAGTGGTTGCACTATAAGCCTCCAAATCATCAATGGGATTTGGAGAAACAAATATGCAAGGAAACTGGTGAGAGTAGCAGGAGCATTAGGATTGTCATAATAAGTGATTGAAATTTTCCTAACATAGACTGGGACATCCAGATGGTTAAGAACTTCGATGGAACGTAATTTCTTAAGTTTGTTCAGGAAGGTTTCCCCAAGCAGTATGTAAAGGGTCCTTCACTGGAAGGGACAAATTCGACCTACTGTTGGGAAATAGGGATGGATAGGTGACGGTGGTAAAGTGGGGAAGTATTTTGGGAAAAGTGACTAACGTTATATTAAGTTTAAAATAGTTATGGGAGGGACAGAATTGGTCCACAGATTCAAGTTTTAAATATGGGCAAGGCATATTTTGTTGGAACTAGACAGGGGATTGCAGGGGTTAATTGGAGTAGTTTGTTTTCATGTAAAATGATGTCGGGTACGAGGGAGGGCTGTAAAAGTGAGATAGCTCGAGTTCAAGGTTTACATGTTCCTGTGAGGGTGAAGGGAAAGTGAAGTTGGAAGAGAACACCCTGGATAACAAAAGATATTGAGGCTCTGACCAGCAAAAAGGAGGCATCGCTTAAGTACAGCCAGCTGGGATCAAGGGATTCCATGGAGGTACACAGGGGATACAGGAGATTACCGAGGAAGGAAATCAGCAGGGCGAAAAGGGGGTATGAGATAGCCTTGGCTGAGAAGATTAGGGTGAATCCAAATTCACTACAGTAAAGAAAAAAAACAAGTGGAAAGAGAATAGGACGCCTTAAAATCCAAAATAGCCATGCATGTGTAAAACCTCAAGAGATGGGTGAGGTCCTCAATTTCCCCTCTGTGTTGACCATGAAGAAAGACATGAAGACCTGTGACCTTTGGGAGATTAGTTGTGATATCTTGGAACAGTCCATATCAGAGTAGAGGTGCTGTTGGACATATTAGAATGCACAAAGTCAGATACATCTCTTAGGTCTGACCAAATATATCCAAGAGCACTGCAAGAGGCGAGAGCAGACAGTTCAGGGCCAAGGTGCCGGAAGACTGGCGGTAGCAAATGTACTGCCCTTCTTCAAGGAGGGTTTGCAAAGAAATACCTGGGAAATATAGACCAGTAAGCTTCACATCTGTTTTCGGTAAACCACTTGAGAAGGTTCGGAGATATAAGATATGCATGCATTTGGAAAGACAGAGTTTGACTTGGAGCAGTCAGCATAGCTTTGTGCGAGGCAGATCATGCCTTACAAATTTTGTTAGAGGTTTTTTGAGGAAGTGACCAGGAACGTTGAAGAGGGCAGGGTGGCGGATATAGTCTATATGGATTTCAGTAAGGCCTTTTGTAAGATTCCACATGGAAGGCCGCTCGAGAATGTTAAATCGAATGGATTCCAAGGTAAACTGGCAATTTGGCGACACAATTGGTTTGATATTATGAAGCAAGTGGCTATGGTGTTGGTATGCTTGTTGGACTGGAGGCCTGTGACGAGTGGATTGCCTCAGGATTCGGTACTGTCCCCATTGCTATTTGTTATCTATATCAATGATTTGGACCAGAGTGCACAACGCAAGGTTAGTAAGTTTGCAAATGACACTAAAATAGGAGGCATCGTTTACAGTGAGGAACTTTATCATAAATTGCAGCAGTACCGTGCTCAGCTGGGGAAGTAGCTGAGAAATAGCAAACGGAGTTTAATATAAATAAGTGTGACGTCTTGCATTTTGGAAAGTCAAGTTCAGGTGGGAGTTTAACGGTGAATGAGAGGGCCTTAAGGAGTATAGTGGAACAATAGGATGTTGGAAATCAGGTGCACGGTTGTCTGAATTTGAGTCGCAGATATACAGGACAGTAAAGAAGGCTGTTGGCACACTGGCATTGAGTATAAACGTTGGGACGTTATGTTGCAGTTGTACAGGATGTTGGTAAGGCTACAGTGGGAGTATTGTGCTCAGTTTTGTTCATCTTGCCCTAGAAAGAATATTATTGAACTAGAAAGAATGTAGAAGAAATTTACAAAGATGTTTCCTGAGCTATAGGGTCTGAGTTATAGGGAGAAGTTGGACAGGTTAGAACATATTTCTTTACAGCGTAGAAAGCTGAGGGGGTTTATATAAAAGTGTAGCTCTTATCAAATCATGAGAGCCATGTACAGGGGTGAATATTTGAAATTTTTTTGCAAGGTTGTGGAACCAAAAACTAGTAGATATCTGTTATGGTTTGGAGAGGACAAAAATAAAAAGGAACCTGATGGGTCACCTTTTTTACACAGAGTGTGCTTTGCATATGGACTGAGCTGCCAGTGGAAGTGGTTGAGGTGGGCACAATAACAACATTGAAAGGTATCTGGATAAATACATCGATAGGAAAGGAGCAAGGGCAGGGAAATGGGGTGAGTGTGGATGTACATTTTGGTCGGCATGGACCAGCTGGGCCGAAGGGCCTGTTTCCATACAATAGAAACGTATGACTGTAAATACGTGTGTTTTGGAATAGAGACAGAGAGGGACAGACTGAGAAAAAATGTCATGGAATGATATGTTCGCAGGTTTCAGAATTCTGTAATAAAGACATTTCGATAGTATCATGCAACACGGGTCAGTATTATGAAGAATTATGAGTGAATAGAATATTGCTGTGAATTCAGGCGATGGCGACAGTTGACTGAGCATTTGTTCTGCAGCTTTGTAACTAGGAGTGAGGACAACAGAATCTTCGGCTCATTGAACTGCATAAAACTGTAATTTGTCTCAGTGTCATTTTCATTGAGTGTGACAGAGGGATTGTCTGCACGAGGCTGAGCTCGTTTCTTATCGAACTCACCTCATTAAATACCCCCCACCCGCACACCTCTCATTGAATGCCAGCCCAATTCTCCGATCCATCATGATTGGAGGTACTCACAGTCGCCCGGATGCCCCTAGATATTCCGTGTTCCCTGCCACTGGTGCCATCTTTAAAAGGCCAAGGGGCACATGGCTGAGCTTTCTCAGTTTGGAGCTGCCCTGTAGATTTTACCCCAAGCATGGCAGATAAGGGGCAATTATACCACAGTTTGTTGACAGTGCATGGTGTGCATAGTGGATGGACTAGTACAGAGGGGGACCATTCCCTTCCCAGAGGGGGCCATACCACCAGACCCACTGAGCATGGTCTGTGCACACCACCCAGCTCAGTACAGCATCTGTGGCCTGAAGAAATGTCCAGCAATACAGGACAAGCATCAAAAACGTTCCCCGCTCTGTCAGGGTAAGAGTCACTGTATTCTCTCCGCTCCTTCACACTCACTGTATATCTGTTATAGCACGAACAAGGCTCCTGCTCCACCACTTTCACTGCCGCATGCAGCAGTTTCTCTCTATCTCTCTCTCTCTCTCTCTCTCTCTCTCTCTCTCTCTGCCCCCATACAGTTAGAGAATATTCTGGAGAATACCAATTATGGAATGCTCCAGATAGTGTTCCAAATAATGCCCAGTTTCAGGAAAATGGCAGTGCCCCAGTGTGTAACACATAAGAGGAAGGAGTAGAGAGAACGTTTTCCAAATCACACACATTTCAAACCATGTTGAGGCCATTCAGCCCGTCAAACGTGCTGATCTGATGCTTTCCTCGGCTGATCTGATGCTTTTCTCAGCTCCATATTACAGGAACTTTCAGTCATTCAACCCCCTGGGTTCCTGTCACTGTCCAGACGGCACTCAGGCACATTTACCCCAGTTTTCTTCAAGCGCCTGTTTTAGGGCATTTCCCATGGAACGCGCTCTCATAACAGTAAATTCCATCAACTATATACTTTCATGCAATGGTCAGCATGCTTTACACAGACCAAACAAAAATCTACGCATATTTTATGGTTACAGATCACACTTAGTAATTCTGGTTAATTCACTTGACTCAACTTAATGATATTAAACCAAAATAAGCTTCTAAACACGTCTTGTTATAAAATACAATTTCGAGCAGAGAACGTTTTTACCCTCAGCCGTTATCCTGACCGTTATCTGAATTGTACCATTTTACGTGTTATGAATGATTCTCTTGCCCTTTGTCTGTGGCGGTTTCTGTCTGTAACAGTTACATAATCGCACACTTAGTTTGGCTGGATGGCCGGTTTGTGATGTAGAGGGAGGACACCAGCGCAGGTTCAGTTCCTCACACGGACAGAGCTTACCACGAAGGAGACGCTCTCTCAACCTCACCCCATCACCCGAGGTGGGGTAATCCTCAGGATAAACCACTATGACTGGTCTCTCGAATGAGAGTTCTTGCGGACTCTATTCTATCAATGTTAGCATTTTAATATTTTTAAAAATATCTTTATTGAAAAAAAAATTAATATTATAATAACACAACTCAAATAACTGATCAAAATTACACCCATGTGCATGTATATACAAAACAAGTTAAAAACACTAAGCAGACAGAAGAAAAACAAAAATAAACAATAAATAATGAATAAATAATGCAGCTCAGCGTAACAAAATGATAGCTCTCGTTTTTCAAGGGCATTAACTGATATCCATTTTTATGTTCATTATTCTTCCTCTTTGGATATAAGATTCATTCGATAATATCGTCATGGCTGTACAAAAGCCCTTCTGTGCGCCTGTATCACGGTAATCCAAAAAGGTCTGCCATGCTTATATAAATCTCTGTTTTTGGTGCACCATGCTAGTGAGAAAGTCCACAGGTATATTCTCCATGAAGAGCTTACGACGGCCCAACAGACCCGGGGTGTTGGGGGCGGGGGGGGGTGGGGGGGGGTGTTTCAGACATCCAACATAACAGAATGCTTTTCCTAGCACAGAAAGTAAGGATATATTTTCACATGTGCATCTGTATAAAGTACCTTGGGCAGGCTCAGGAAAAGAGAAACCACAACCTTGTCCAATTCATTCCCCTCGACCTACTCTATCACACCTGACACAGTGCTCCAATATAGATGAAGCCTGCAGCAGGACGACAAGCAATGAGTAAGTGTGCCTGTAGTCATTCTGCATTTCGAAGATAATCCCACTTTGAATTTTGGGAGATAATCTGGGGTCAGATAGATCCTATGAAGAGTTTTCAACTGCATGCAATGGGTCCTATTACAGATAAAAATCCTTCGAGCATTTTCACAAATGTCCTCCCATCTCTCCGAGGTGTTCTGAACCCTCAACACTCTCTTT
Source organism: Chiloscyllium plagiosum (assembly GCF_004010195.1). Lineage (NCBI taxonomy): Eukaryota > Metazoa > Chordata > Chondrichthyes > Orectolobiformes > Hemiscylliidae > Chiloscyllium > Chiloscyllium plagiosum. The sequence continues at coordinate 7,175 of NW_025213691.1, read as the reverse complement.
CGCTGACATCACAAAGCTGCACAGTCTCGTCTGAGGGGACACA
>NW_025213691.1:0-6987 GCF_004010195.1 Chiloscyllium plagiosum | reverse complement strand
CCATTGCTGTTTGTTATCTATATCAATGATTTGGACGAGAGTGCACAATGCAAGGTTAGTAAGTTTGCAGATGACACTAAAATAGGAGGCATCGTTTACAGTGAGGAACGTTATCAGAAATTGCCTCAGTACTTTGATCCGCTGGGTAAGTGGGCTGAGAAATAGCAAATGGAGTTTAATACAAATAAGTGTGACGTCTTTTGGAAAGTCAAATTGAGGTGGGAGTTTAATGGTGAATGAGAGGGCCTTAAGGAGTATAGTGGAACAAAAGGATGTTGGAAATCAGGTGCACGGTTGTCTGAATTTGAGTCGCAGATATACAGGAAAGTGAAGAAGACTGTTGGCACACTGGTCTACATCAGGGCATTTTATATAGAAGTTGGAACGTTATGTTGCAGTTGTACAGGATGTTGGTAAGGCTACAGTTGGAGTATTGTGCTATTTTTTTTTTCACCTTGCCGTAGAAAGGATATTATTGAACTAGAAAGAGTGTAGAAGAAATTTACAAAGATTTTTCCTGGGCTAAAGGGTATGAGTTATTGGGAAAAGTTGGACAGGTTAGAACTTATTTCTTTACAGCGTAGAAAACTGAGGGGGTTTATGTAGAAGTGTAGCTCTTATCAAAACATGACAGCCATGCATAGGGGTGAATATTTCATTTTTTTTTGCAAGTTTGTGGAACCAAGGACGAGAGGACATCTGTTAATGTTTGGAGAGGACAAAAATGAAAAGGAATCTGAGGGTCACCTTTTTTACAGAGTGTGTTTTGCATATGGACTGACCTGCCAGTGGAAGTGGTTGGGGCGGGTACAATAAAACCATTGAAAAGGTATTTGGATAAATACATGGATAGGAAAGGAGCAAGGGCAGGGAAATGGGGTAAGTGTGGATGTGCATTTTGTTAGGCAATGACCAGCTGGGTCGAAGGGTCTGTTTCCATGCAGTAGAAACGTATGACTGTAAATACGTGTGTTTCGGGATAGAGACAGAGGGACAGACTGAGAAAAAATGTCATTGAATGATATGTTTGCAGGTTTCAGAATGCTGAAATGAAGACATTTCGATAGTATCATGCAACAAGGTTCAGTATTATGAAGAATTATGAGTGAATGGAATATTGCTGTGAGTTCAGGCGATGGAGAGAGTTGACTGAGCATTTATTCTGCACCTTTGTAACTGGGAGTGAGGACAAGAGCGTCTTCGGCTCATTGAGCTGTTTAAAACAGTAATTTGTCACAGTGTCATTTTTATTGAGTGTGACAGAGGGATTGTCTGCACGAGGCTGAGCTCGTTTCTTATCGAACTCACCTCATTAAATACCCCTCCCACCCCACCCCATTCTCATTGAATGCCAGCCCGATTCTCCCACCAATCATGATTGGAGGTAATCACAGTCGCCCGGATGCCCCGAGATATTCCGTGTTCCCTGGCACTGGTGCAATCTTTCAAAGGCCAACTGGTACACAGCTGAGCTTTCTCAGTTTGGAGCTGCCCTGTACATTTTACCCAGAGCATAGTAGATAAGGGGAAATTCTACCACAGTTTGTTGGCGGTGCATGGTGTGCGTCGTGGATGGGCTAGTATAGATGGGGACCATTCCCTTCCCAGAGGGGACCATACCACAAGACACACTGAGCATGGTCTGTGCTCACCACCTAGCTCAGTACAGTATCTGCGGCCTGAAGAAATGTCCAACAATACAGGACAAGCATCAACAACCTTCCCCGCTTGTCAGGGTCAGAGTCACCATATTCTCTCTGCTCCCTCACACTCACTGTATATCTGTTATAGCAGGTACAAGGCTCATGCTCCACCACTTTCACTGCCGCATGCAGCAGCTTCGCTCTCTCTCTTTCTATCTCTCTCTCTGTCTCTCTCTCTCTCCCCCCATACAGTTAGAGAATATTCCAGAGAATACCAATTATGGAATGTTTCAGATAGTGTTCCAAATAATGCCCAGTTTCAGGAAACTGGCAGTTCCCCAGTGTGTAACACATAAGAGGAAGGAATAGAGAGAATGTTTTCCAAATCACTCACATTTCAAACTATGTTGAGGCCATTCAGCCCGTCAAACGTGCTGATCTGATGTTTTCCTCGGCTGATCTGATGCTTTTCTCAGCTCCGTGTTACAGGAACCTTCAGTCATTCTACCCCCTGGGTTTCTGTCACTGTCCAGATGGCAATCAGGTATATTTACCCCAGTTTTCTTCAAGCTCCTGTTTTAGGGCATTTCCCATAGAACACACTCTCCACACAGTACACTCCATCAATTATATACTTGCATGCAAGGGTCAGCATGCTTTACTTCGACCAAACAAAAATCTACGCATATTTTATGGTTATAGATCACACTTAGTAATTCTGATTATTTCACTTGACTCAAATTAATGATATTAAACCAAAAATAGCTTCTAAACACGTCTTGTTATAAAATACAATTTCGAGCAGAGAACGTTTTACCCTCAGCCATTATCCTGAATTGTACCACTTTCCTTGTTATGAATTGTTCTCTTATCCTTTGTCTGTGACTGTTTCTGTGTGTAACAGTTATACTGTCTCCCACTCAGTTGGGTGGACGGCAGGTTTGTGATGTAGAGGGAGGCCAACAGCGCAGGGTCAGTTCCTCACACTGACAGAGGTTACCAAGAAGGGGCCGCTCTCTCAACCTCACCCCATCACCCGAGGTGTGGTGATCTTCAGGATAAACCACCATGAGTGGTCTCTCGAATGAGAGTTCTTGTGGCATTTATTCTACCAATGTTAGCATTTTAATATTTTTAAAAATATCTTTATTGAAAAAAGATTTTTAATATTATAATTACACAACTCAAATAACTGATAAAAATTACACCCATGTGTATATACATACAAAACACGTTAAAAACACTAAACGGACAGAAGAAAAACAAAAATAAACAATAAATAAAGAATAAATAATGCAGTTCATCGTAACAAAATGATAGCTCACGTTCTTCAAGGGCATTAATTGATATCCATTTTTATGTTCATTATTCTTCCTCTCTGGATATAAGATTCATTACATAATATCGTCAAGGCTGTATAAACCCCTTCTGAGAGTGGCAGATAAGCCTGTATCACGGTAATCCAAAAAGGTCTGCCATATCTTATATAAATCTCTGTATTTTAGTGCACCATACTGGTGAGAAAATCCGACTGGGTGTTCTCCATGAAGAGCTTACATCGAACCAACAGACCCGGGGTGGGTGTTTGGGGTGGGGGTGGGGGTGGTGGTTTCAAACATCCAACACGACAGAATGTTTTTCCTAGCACAGAAAGTAAGGGCATTTTTTCACATGTGCATCTGTGTAAAGTACCTTGGGCAGGCTCAGGAAAAGAGAACCCAAGTCCATCTCCAATTCAGTCCCCTCGACCTACTCTATCACACCTGACACAGTGCTCCAATATATATGAAGCCTGCAGCAGGACCACAAGCAATGAGTAAGAGTGCCTGTCGTCGTTCTGCATTTCGGACATGCTGAAAATAATCCCACTTTGAATTTTGGGAGATAATCTGGGTTCAGATAGACCCTATGAAGAATTTTCAACTGCATGGAATGGGTCCTATTACAGATCAAAATCCTTCAAGCATTTTCACAAATGTCCTCCCATCTCTCCGAGGTGTTCTGAACTCTCAACACTCTCTCGCAGACATCACAAAGCTGCACAGTCTCGTCTGAGGGGACACACTCCAACTAATGATAAAGGGTACTGACAGAGAGTGTATTCTAAGCAATAAGCATCCACTTCTCTCTATCGGATCTGTAAGAATCTGTGTTTTTTTTTAATCAAAGCTTTGATCGAAAAAAAAACAGAAGATTTCCCTACTAGGTAGTCCATACTTATGAGTCATTTGATCAAATGATGTCTTTCTTTCTCCCTCAAATAACACATGTTGGCTCAGTAGATAGCACTGCGGCCTCACAGCACCAGGATCCAAAGATGTGCAGGTTAGATGAATTGGCTATTGATAAATCACCCGTAGTGTTCAGGGATGTGTAGGTTGGAGCATTAGTCAGGGTAAATATAGGATGGTAGGGGAATGGGTCTGGATGGGTTACTCTTCAAAGGGTCGAAGCGGACTTGCTGGGCCCATGTGCTTGCATCCACACTGTAGGGATTCTACTAATTCTAAATCACTCAAGCAAGGCACGCCCCTGGCTACCCACAGTTTAAATCTGGAATCCATTATCCCTGGTTGACAACCCGGGATACAAATTACAGGGGTAAGAAACATGGTTTTGGTTGAATTGCCTCTATCTGACGCATTGTCATTCATGCTTTAACAGTATTGATAATTATTGGGTTATGGCAATACTCCAAAAATGTTGTTATTTTGTCTAAGACCAGCAGACTAGTCAGGGTTCACTTTGTCTGAGAGGGTTCAATATCTAACCGTATTGACACCGAGTCCTCAGTGGCCCAGACACTAACATAAGATAATAAAGAGCTTAATTGATAGCTTTTAATCTGGGAGATCTCGTCCCCACAATCTGTAGAGTAGTTGCAGTTTGATAAAGAGTCGCTGACGGTACCAAATAAAAGAGCTAAACCAGCCATTAAGTCCCCTATCTATATGTCTGGGAAACATCAAAGGAAACATTCACACGGGGTATAGCAAATAAGGAAGGACATTCATTTAAAGAACAGTTGTCTGATCTTGCCAGGATGTTGGAAGTGCCTCCCATCTTTGAAGGTCTTGTTTAATTTTGTCAAACAAATGGACATAGTTCACGTTAAATAAATGATCAAAGAGTGATGTAATGAATATACAGAAATAGGGAAACCACCCCCGTGACCATCTGAAAGAAAACTAGGATTTGCCTTCAACATCAGGTATTTCCCTGACACCTCCAATAGGCATGACCACAAACTTTGTAAAAGTAATCTTATAGCCAGAAAAGGCGATAAGACAACAAATGCATCGCATAACGTGAGCTGCCGAAACTGTGGGATTTGAAAAAAAACATAAGACCCTCATCTGCATAGAACATAATCTTATGTTACTTCTATTTTACATCTGGTGCAGGTATGTTGGGGTAATATTCCCAATTGTGTAGGATGCCACCGTATCTAAGATTGTTGCAGAGATGAGGAAGAGATCAACCCTCGTGTGGCATTTGTGCGGGTTAAAGAAGAAAATAAAATCCCTACTTGTGAGCTAGATCTGCCTCCAGACATCCACCAACTCTAGTTCTGCACACAAATCCACTAATTGCTTACATTATAACAAGGTTATTGGGGGACATTTGGACATTCTGTCCACTGTGGGTCCATAAGACAGTTGAAATCTCTTTCTACAATAATTTGCCACGATGACAGATAACTTAATTTGGAAAATGCATCTGCCAGGATTTTAAGAGGGTGCGCCGGTGGGCAATAAGCATTCAAAATACTGTATTATTTCCCATAGTTCAAGACTTTGGGGATAATGATCCTTCCGTGTGTGTCTAATACAATTTAGTAATTTAAAAGGAAGATTCTTCTTCGCTAGTATGGCTTCTCCCCTACTCCTAGTCTTAAAAGACAGAAAATAAACCCGGTCAAACTCGCCCTGCTGTAACGTCAAATGTTCCTTGTCATCAAGGTGCATCTCCTGCAATAGGACAACATCCACCCTCCCTTTTTGAAGACTAGAAAGTACATTTTTCCTCTTTACTGGCAGATGGCTCCCCTTAATGTTCCAGGTACAACATTTAAGCCCATCATTATCCATAACACACTGTAGCAACATTTCAACTCTAGAGTTTCACATCGAATTACATATCGCTGATCATTAATGAAAAAAAGACTCATTGAGCCTAAAAACTGTACAAGCTAAAACTACTACAACTAACAAGCTCTCAAAACTTTCCAAAGCTAAACATATAAAAAAAACAAAGAATGAAATATAATACAAAACGCCAAAGATACTCGATTGGGGAATTTACCCCCACCGCCCACTGGGGACGCTTACATATCTCAAGACTTTATCTTGTGCCCGCTACCAATATGGAATCCAGGGCAATTAACAAAAAAAATCGGGCTTGAACTGCCCTTTGTTCGGCACCTAGTCATTACAACTACCTTCGTAACTCCCTCCAGCTTGAGCTGCACCCCAGACACAAGCAAAGAAAAAGAAAAAGAGTAGTAATACCAATTAAGAAGTTAAAAATGAGTACTCTACCCATTCCCGGCTATAATGTAATGCTGGTTAAGATCAGAAAAATCCAACAAAATTTCTTTAGGAGAAACTGGATTATCTAAATATCCAGCTTACTTTAAAATGTCCACAAAGTTTTCGCTTTCTCTGCAGACTCAGACGAGTTCGTGGATCCATTGAAAGCAATACAGAGCGCCGCTGGGTACCGTAAGGAATACTGAATCCAGAGTTCCCTTACTCTTTTTTTGATCTCATCAAAAGATTTTCTTTCCTGAATCACCGTCACTGAAAAGTCCTGAAAGAGCATAATCCTGGATTTCTCGTGAATTAAACCCATCGGAGCTTTCCCCTGGGTTCTGAAAGCTTCCATCAGTCTTTGTTTGTCCCCATCGGGATTAGTAAAGATTCTATCGCTCTTGAATTTTAAGTAAATGGCTGGGATGGGGTGGTTAGAGAACCACTTTGCCCGTGTGTTGATGCAGAGCCCAGCAAAGCAGACCTTCTGAATCGCCGCCATCTTGTATTCCCCTTAACATTTTAACGATATTATCATTTCATTTTGCATTATATTCCTGGAGGTTCTCAAGCCGTATTATTTGATACCACTGTCTACATTTCCCTCCACACTGCGCATTGCTGCCCATTCCTCGATAATCCTTGACTCTGTTGTTATTTATGAACCACCCAACTGTGCCTTTAACAGGTTACTCTTGGAATGAGAATTAAACATACAAGACCTTGATCAGAGTGGATGAGGTAAATACCCACTGGGTGTTTGTATAGTCCAAATTTAATGTCATTGTCATAGAACCTCTACAGTGTGGAGG
>NW_025213690.1:33942-35048 GCF_004010195.1 Chiloscyllium plagiosum | reverse complement strand
TAAAGTCTCCCAATCATAACGGCATGTTTTAAGAAGTGTTTGACAAAGCACCACATAAAAGACCAAACAAAATTGCATCTCTAGGAATAGGAGTGTGACTTTATTTTAAGTTTGAAACAAATTAGCTTAAGATAAAAAAACAGTGAATCATGTAAAAATCTTCTTTTCATACCGGACAATGGTGGTCTTCAAGGATCAATATTCAGATCACTGCTTTTTATAGTCATTTAAATGTCTTGTCTATCAGTCAATAATCCAATGTTAAAGTTTGCCAGTGACACCAAACTTTGGTTCATTCAGATCAGCAAAGTGGGCGGCACGGTGGCACAGTGGTTAGCACTGCTGCCTCACAGCGCCGGAGACCCGGGTTCACTTCCCGCCTCAGGCGACTGACTGTGTGGAGTTTGCACGTTCTCCCCGTGTCTGCGTGGGTTTCCTCCGGGTGCTCCGGTTTCCTCCCACAGTCCAAAGATGTGCAGGTCAGGTGAATTGGCCATGCTAAATTGCCCGTAGTGTTAGGTAAGGGGTAAAATGTAGGGGTATGGGTGGGTTTCGCTTCGGCGGGTCGGTGTGGACTTGTTGGGCCGAAGGGCCTGTTTCTACACTGTAATGTAATCTAATCTAATCTTCTCTGTCAAAGTGTGGCCAAACAGGTTATGCCTTTACTCGTTAGAGTTTAGAGGAATTAGGTTTAGAGGAATCTTGTACAAACCTACAAGACTCTGAGAGTAGGTAGAGTCATAGAGATGTACAGCATGGAAATAGACCCTTCGGTCCAAGCTGTCCATGCCGACCAGATATCCCAACCCACCTGCCAGCACCCGGACCATATCCCTCCAAACCCTACCTATTCATATACCCATCCAAACGCCTCTGAAATGTTGCAATTATTCCAGCCTCCACCACATCCTCTGGCAGCTCATTCCATACTTGTACCACCCTCTGCGTGAAAACGTTGCCCCTTAGATCTCTTTTATATCTTGCCCCTCTCACCCTAAACCTATGCCCTCTAGTTCTGGACCCCCCCGACCCCAGGGAAAAGACTTTGTCTATTTATCCTATCCATGCCCCTCATAATTTTGTAAACCTCTATAAGGTCACCCCTC
>NW_025213690.1:29536-32816 GCF_004010195.1 Chiloscyllium plagiosum | reverse complement strand
TTTTTCCCAGAGTTGAAATGTGTAAAACTAGGGGGCATGTATTTAAGGTGAGAGGGGGAAGGTTCAAAGGAAATGTGAGGGGCAAGCGAATATTAGGAGTCTGGAAGGTGTTGCCAGGAATGGTGATGGAGGTGGATATGATATGGGTGTTTCAGGGACTTTTAGGTAGGCACATGAATCTGCAAGGAATGGAGGAATATGGACCAAGAGCAGGCAGAGGGATTAGTTTAATTTGGCCTCATGTTTGGCACAGCATCGTGGGCCAAAGGGCCTGTTTCTGTGCTGCACTGTTCTGTGTTTACTGAAATCATAGCTGATCTGGTCATCCTTAGCTCCATTTTCCTGCCTTTTTCCCCATGACCCTTGACTGCTTAAAATTTAGTTTATTTCTATTTTATGTCCCAGCCTCAACAACCCTCTGTGGTAAAGAATTTCACAGATTCATTCCCCTCTGAGAGAAGACATTCCTCCTCATCTCTGAGATTATACCCTTTGGTCCCAGACTCTCCCACAAGGGGAAACAGCCTCTCCACATATCCCCTGTGAGGTTCCCTGAGACACTGTATGTTCCAGTAAGGTCACCTCTCATTCTTGTAAACTCCATTGTGAACAGGCCCAGATTAGTGTGGTGTTGGAAAAGCACAGCAGGTCAGGCAGCATCCGAGGAGCAGGAACATCGACGTTTCAAGCAAAAGCCCTTTATCAGGAATGAGTGAACAGGCCTAATCTACTCACCCTCTCCTCATTAGACAGTCTGCCCATAGGAGGAGAAAGTGAGGACCGCAGATGCTGGAGATCAGAGCTGAAAATGTGTTGCTGGAAAAGCGCAGCAGGTCAGGCAGCATCCAAGGAACAGGAGAATCGACGTTTCGGGCATGAGACCTTCTTCAGGAGTCTGCCCATACTCAGGATCAGCAGAGTGAACCTTCTCTGGACTGTCTCCTTAGATAAAGGAACAGGAACTGGTCCAGTTGTGGTCTGACTTGTGCCTTGTATAGTTTTAGCAATACACCCCTATTTTATACTGCATTCCTTTTGAAATAAAGACTAATATTCCATTTGTCCTCCCTATTACCGGCAGAAGTTGGATGCTAACCTTTGGTGATTAATGCACAAGAACGTCCAAATGCCTGTGTGCTGCAGCTTTCTCCAGTCTTACTCCATTTAAATAATATTCAGCTCCTCTATTCTTGCTGCCAAAGTGTATAACCCTCATCCCCCCATTCCAATTGCTAAGTTTTAACCCATTCATTTTACCAGTCTATATCCCTCTGCAGACTCTTTGTGTCATCCTCACCACTTGCCTTCCCACCTATTCTTCCCACCTTATCTTCAAACTTGGTGATAGTACATTCACTTTCCTCATCCAAGTCATTAATAGCTGACTCCAGCACTGATCCCTGTGGCACTCCCCTAGTGACAGGCTGCTATCCTCAAAATGCCCGCCCTTATTCCAACTCTTTTACTCCTATTATTTTGTCAATCCCCGATCCATGCTAATATACTACCTTCAACGCAATGGGCTCTTACCTTATTGAGTAGACTTACAGGCAGTAAAGGTGGATTTGGAGTGAGGGAAATATTTTTAAAATGACTTTGAGATGTGGGCTTGGACAGCTGAGCCCAGCATTTATAACCCACCCTTGTTACAGGAATTAAGATGGTGCCAACACAATAGCTAGTGTTCCCCTCCAGGCCAGTAGCACGTTTTCTCTGTGTATTTTTCATCTTTTTTATTTTCCTCCTCCTTCCTTCTTCATCCTCAAGGTCAGTATGGGCAGGGTGCTGGCTGCATCATCAGCAGTGTGCACCAGGAATCCTGGCAGCAGTGGCAGTGTCCAGAGCCTGGACTCACAGTGGTGGTAGGCCCGGAGCCTGGACTCACAGTGGTGGTAGGCCCAGAGCCTGGACTCACAGTGGTGGTAGGCCTGGAGCCTGGAATCGCAGTGGTGGTAGGCCCAGAGACTGGACTCACAGTGATAGTAGAGCCGGAGCCTGGATTCACAGTGGTGGTAGGCCCGGAGCCTGGACTCACAGTGGTGGTAGGCCTGGAGCCTGGATTCACAGTGGTGGTAGGCCCGGAACCTGGACTCACAGTGGTAGTAGGCCCGGAGCCTGGACTCACAGTGGTGGTAGGCCCGGAGCCTGGACTTCTGGCAGTGTTGGCAAGGTGGTGGCAACAGTAGAGTCAGGGTCTCCTGGGGCATTGTGTCATCACTGCTATTCCCAGAGGGGACTCACTGAGGATCAGAACACCTTGCAGAAGACTTGAATCCTTGGTTGAGACCCTAATTTGAACAGATGATGAACTTTAATTTCAGTAATTTCTTTTTATCCTTATTGTAACTCAAAATAGCACCAGATTGTGGCGACAAAACCCTTTTCAGTGTATCTTCAAGATCAAGATACATCATCCATTGTTGCCCCTTAAGAAGGTGATGGTGAGCTGCCTTCTTGAACCGCTGCTATAGGCTGCCCCACAATGTGCTAAGGGAGGGAATTCCAGGATGTTGCCCCAGTGACACTGAAGGAACTGTGATATATTTCCAAGTCAGGATGTGACTTGGAACAGTCCAGAGTGGTTTGGAGAGGAACTTGCACGGTCTGCGGCCCTTTTCTCGAGTTATCGAGTCACACAACCTGGAAGTATATCCTTTGGTCCAACCAGTCTACACTGACCATAATCACAAACTGGACTAGTCCCACCTGCCTGCACTTGGCCCATATCCCTCTAAACATTATTCATTTCTCTAAATGTCTTTTAAATGTTGTAACTGTACCCATATCCACCAGTTCCTCTGGCAGTTCATTCCACATATTAACCACTCTCTGTGTAAAAACAATTGTTCTTTGTGTCCTTTTTAAATCTTTCTCATCTCCCCTAAAAACATGCTCCCTCAGCTTGAAATTCCCAACCCTAGGGAAAAGACACCTCCATTCACTTCTCTATGTCCCTCGTGATGTTATAAACCGCTATAAGGTCACCACACAGCCTCCTATGCTCCAGTGAAAATTGTCCCAGGCTATCCAGCCTCTCCTTATAATTCAATAGACAACAGGTGCAGGAGGAGGCCATTCTGCCCTTCGAGCCTGCACCACCATTCAATATGATCATGGCTGATCATCCTTAATCAGTATCCTGTTCCTGCCTTATCTCCATAACCCTTGATTCCACTATCCTTGAGAGCTCTATCCAACTCTTTCTTAAATGAATCCAGAGACTGGGCCTCCACTGCCCTCTGGGGCAGAGAGTTCCACACAGCCACCACTCTCTGGGTGA
>NW_025213690.1:17791-29299 GCF_004010195.1 Chiloscyllium plagiosum | reverse complement strand
GTCGATTCTCCTGTTCCCTGGATGCTGCCTGACCTGCTGCGCTTTTCCAGCAACACATTTTCAGCTCCATTTAGGTAGTAATCTGCCTTCCTGTTCTTGCCACCAAAGTGGATAACCATACATTTATCCACATTAAACTGCATCTGCCATGCATCTGACCACTCACCTAACTTGTCCAGGTCACCCTGTAATCTCTAATATCCTCCTCACATTTCACCCTGCCACCCAGCTTAGTATCATCAGCAAATTTGCTAATATTATTAATGTTATTCAAATCATGTATTTTCAGCAACACCCTGGTAAATCTTTTCTGACACCCTCGCCAGCTTAATAATATCCTTCCTATGACCAGAACTCCAGAAGAGGCCTCACCAAAGTCCCACAGGACCTCAACATGACGTCCCAACTCTGAGACTCAAAGGTCTGAGCAATGAAGATAACTGTAGTAAGTGCCTTCTTAACCACCCAGATGGAAGTGGTCATGGATTTGGAAGGTGGTCTCTAAGGAGCCTTGATGAATATTGGATTTGGAATGAGGATGATCCCACTGCCTTTCCAATACCATTCCTCTGAAATTCCTCAGATATGAGCTCCTTTTAAAGCCACCAAACCAGGTTCGAGTGGAGAAAGTGGCCATTCAGCCCCTCATTTTTCTGTCCCAGTTTCTCCTAAAGAACCAACCCTCCCAGATTTGGGCCTTTCTGAGTGTTTTCTCTAACTCTCTCCCTCTCTCTTCTCTCCACAGACAAAGAAAGGTTACCAAAAAACGATCTTACAGATTAACACTCCCAAAGTGGAACAGCTTCCCTTCATCGACGTCATGTTCAATGACTTTGGAGAGTCCGGCCAGAAGTTTGGTTTTGAAATTGGACCAGTCTGCTTCGTGGGATAAAACCATTTAAGTCTTCACAGAGAGAGACAAAAACTGTTTAAACACAGACACCCACACACCCACCCACACCCACACACCCACCCCCACACACACACCCACCCACACACACCCACCCACACACACCCACAGGAAGAATGAGAGAGTCTGCAGTAAACAACAAATGACCTCAACAAGCGATTGACAGACCGAGAGTTGGAGCTGGCCTTGAGGAAAGTTTGAACAATTCTGCTTTCAGCAGAAACAAACCTCCAAGCGGCACCGCCAGGAATGGGACCACTCGAAGTCTTAAGATCCCCGAGCCCCCAGGGGGGTGGACAGTCTTTCTGATCGGGACTGGGGGAGAGAGGCCCGAGTGCTCAGGCTAAGTCAGAGAAATCTTTCCCGGGTAAATCCCCTGTGGAGGTAGCCCCGCATTGAGAACAGCCCCAGAGCCTTGTGTGTGTCTCTCTCTCTCACTCTTTCTCAGCCTGATAACCTCTCTCTCTCTCTCTCTGTATCTCCTGCAATGTTTTGTCTCAGATACATAGGTTTTTTTAAAAAAGAAAAATCTCGTCAAATAAATGTTTTGAGTTGAAAACCTTCCTCAGAAATGGTGCTGACAATTTTATTATTTCTTTTTAAAACAAATTTTTGTACGTTTGTAAGTAAATATTTTATTGTATAATATTTTAATTCTTCCTGCAGCTTCTGGCTTTGGAATCAATGCATGTGGCTCTTAAATGTACAAGGACAACTCGTCATTCTATGTGCAAAAAAAAATCAATATATCAAACTGTGTTATTGGGTTCAATAAAACCTGCTCTGCTGCATTATCAAAAGCACCCGGCTCTATCACAGATACTTCACCGTCTCCTGCTGCTGCCTCCAGGTTTCCAGCTAACTCTGCACCTTGTTAGTTTCTGTGGGAACTCTCTCGCATCACAAACAAAACCGCTCTTTCTTTCCTTCCACTTCATTTGCTGGGGACCTGCGGCAGGGTGGGGAGGCTTCTGGTTTAAACCTCTGCGTTTTGCAGCACTGTGCAGCCACGTCGTTGCCAGTTGTGGGTGAAGACTCGCCAGGAGAACCTGAGCAACGAGGGGTCAAGGCGTTTTCCGAAGATTAGGTGCTATTCCAACGCCTGGCCTGTGGTGCTACTCTGCCCAGCTGCCACTGGTTTGATTTGCTCGGCTAATTCAGCTACACTTCCAGGAATATTGTGCCCCCTCCCCGAGACTCGAAGCTCTCTGACGCTGCAGTTTGATTTCCTTTGTTGCCCTTTTATATCAGTGTAATATCTTTCCAGGAACACACGAGACCCTCCTTCAGTACGGCTGTACCTCCTATGTAAATGGTGCATTGATTTAGCCACTTTCAGAGTGTGTTGTACGAGCATGCGTTACCTGCTAAGAAGCGGCCAGGTGTATTTGTGGTGCTATTGTATGGATCGGATCGAAATCTAGATTGAAGTTTTTTCTTACTCATAGCCCTCGTCTTCAATGACACACGGGGCGACTTTGCCTCCCTCCCCACACCCCCTCCCCATCTTTATTTCATCCATTTTGATATTGCTGCTGGATTTCTGAGCTGCAGTTTGTTAGCCACACACGTTAGGCATGGCCACTGCTCCTTGCTTCCTGTTTATCCAGCTCGTTCCCTCTGTTATCCACCAGCTCCTGATCGCCTCATCTTCTCTGAAAGACTTTGTTCCATTGCATCTTGTAGTTTTCCTCTGGATGTGTGTCTCTCTCTCTGTCTCTCTCCAGCTCCCTCTCTACCCCAACTGGCTGCCTCTCTCACACAGTCATAACGTTCTCACAGACTCTCCATTCTCTTATTCACTCACTCTCACACACACACAGTATCTCTCTCTGTGTCCCTCTCACAGTGTGTCTCTCTCCACCTCGAACAGTATCTCACTCTCACCGCTATCCAAGCCGGAGTTGCCTTTGCATTAAAAATACTTTTGTAATTTTATTTTTCTTAAGAAACATGTGACTTGAACATAAAATATTGTTAATGACGAACTGTTGGAGGGTTTTCTTGGTACTTTTATTGGCCCTGAAACTTTAAGTCAGATCGTTATACTGTCATGTGACATATTGTAAATGTTTATGAGAATCCCAATAAACTTGTTCATGAAACTGAGAATTCCCTGTTCCAGTGCATTCAGAGCTCCACACAATAATTCCCATTCTCATTCCATAGACAGAGCATCTGAGCTGTAAGGGCCAGACTAGATTTCTAAAAGATTGGGTGGCTGTGCAGTAATGTCCAAAGCCCTTGCTGCGTTTGTGGAAGGTACAATTACATTAATACATTGGAGAGTGTGTCAGGGTATATTGGTGTCAATATGTATATGAGGTTGTGAATATGTTTATAGGAAGGTGGGTGTGAACATTGTGTGTGTAACTGGGTGAGTAAGTGTGTCTGGATATGTAACTGGATGAGTGTGTGTGAATCGATGTGTTACTGGGTATGAGTGAGTGTGTAGGCAGTGTAACTGGGAAAGTGTGTGTTTAACTGGGCGAGTGTGGGGTGCAGTTGGGTGAATGAGTGAGTGTATTGGGGCATAACTGGCTGAGTGCATGGGTATTAACTAGGCACATGTGTGAATGAGTGGGTATGGATATATAAGTCAGAGTTAAAAATCTATCTATTCCCCTGTATTTTTGATTGCGAACTGAAATATGAATTGGACTGCTTTAAAACCAAGTATTGTAAAAGTAACTGCTGTGCTTTTTAAAAGCAAGTTCCTGAAAGTGTAAACCACATTAACAATGCTGTTTTGTTAAGATGGGAGGAGAAGTTGTTGTACACAGGCTGACACTGGAGATGTATATTGTGCCATTTAGCCAACAACAGGTTGCTAATTGATTTGTGCAATTGTGACTAGCTGTGGATGTGGAAGGCCACCAGCTTGACAAAACTATTTCATTAGGTAAAAACAATGACTGCAGATGCTGGAAACCAGATTCTGGATTAGTGGTGCTTGAAGAGCACAGCAGTTGAGGCAGCATCCAAGGAGTAGCAAAATCGATGAAGGGCTTTTGCCCGAAACGTCGATTTTACTGCTCCTTGGATGCTGCCTGAACTGCTGTGCTCTTCCAGCACCACTAATCCCGAAAACTATTTCATTGGCTCCTGGGGAGATGAACAGCTGTGGGTGTGCATGATACTTGCTGAAGGTGCATGATACTTGCTGAAGTTGCAAGAGCAGACGGTGTGAATTCCTCTTCAGACAAATACATAAAGCTTGATGAAAGCCCTTTTGTTTTCCCTCAGTAGTGGCTGTGTCTTTTAACCAATAACTAAGAATCTTTGCAGTTAATGTAACAATTACCTGTGCTTCCTGTAAAGAAGTGAAAGGAAGAAATAGATTGCCGAATAGAAAATCCAGGCAGACAGGGGGAACATCTCAGTAAACCCTGTGGACTACAGCCATTGAACTACTGCCGCACCTTTTTACCTCCACTCCGAGGTGTTGTTTTGTCAGCTTCTGTCTGTCTGTACGTATGTATGGGAGGTTTCAGAAAGGGATGAGAGATGTAACTAGTAGAGTTTTATGTCTATAGTTCATTGTTGTTCACCTGTGGTTAGGATTCAGCTACTTATCATAAATGGTAGTTTTGGTGAAGTACGGAGACCTGGTTTGTGTTTTCTGTTTGTTTGGATGTATCCAAAAGGTAAATTGAGCACTTTGCATACTTAGATAAATTTTAAACTTTTGTTACCGCGCAGGGACTGGTAGGATCTGATTCTAGTGTGCTATCCCAGTGAAGCATGAGAAAGTTTGGGGCTGTGGCTGACTAATTTTAAACAGGAGACAATGAGCATTTGAGTGAAGTATTTTAAGTAACATAAATGAAGCAAAATACAAGGTTCTATACTGCATTTCCTGCAGATGGCAGTGTTGTTCCTCATTATCTTAAATGAACTTTTAAAGCCCAACCGACTGATTTTGCAGGTAAACTAGAGGTAGCATTGCTTAACAGAGCTAACAAGACAGAAATAATTGAGGTATTAGCACAGCCAATGAGTTTAGTAGAGATCAGGTTCCCCAGACAGTGTCATATTGGAGTCAGGCAATGTCGAGTGTGACACTGCTGCTCCTTTAATAGGGTTGTGTTGTCCAGGGATTTTTTCAAAAGTGTTGTACGAGGTAGAGTTGCTGAGGAGGTCTGGCTTGGATGGGTTTCAGGATCAATTTGGTTCTATCTAACAGATACTGCCTCAGGCAGAGGACTTTCAAGTTTAAAATAAAACACTAGTAGAATGAAAGGGGAGTGGCCAGTTCTCCCGGCTCAGCTTTTCTCTGGTTTAGTTTAGTTTGGGTTTAGCAGTCTGGCTATTCAGAGAAAACAGTCAGTCAGTTTTGAGGCTGTTGGTTAAAGAAACAGCTCCACGGAGGAAGGTGTTCCATGCTGAATCTCTCTGCCATCTCCCTCTCTCTGACATCTCTCCTGTAACACCCTGTATAGATTTTTTTCCTTTTTTTGCCAAAGGGTGTTTATAGGGATTGTTGCAAGTAGTTGGAACAGCGTCATTAAGTTGGGATAATCTGTTGGGTTTTCAGATATCCTGTATCCTGTTCACTTTTGTTTGTGTTTCATTTGGTAATCTTGTAAATACATTCTGTTTTGTTTGAAACTAAGTAGTTGGGCCAGCTACATCCCTCCTGAAATATCCACTTTACACCTGCTTAAAACAACTGGCAAAGTTAGGGTGCAGGCTACTTTCTTGCAATGTTTTGAGGTGATCTGGCCTGGTCAATAACATGAGTTATAGTTAAAGCAGCTTGAGGGGAAAAAAAGTGAAGAAATTAAAGATAGCAGAAAAAAGCAAAGAAAAGGTGGTAACGATAAGGAAAGGGAGATGGAATTAAACATGAGAAATAGAAATGAGAAAACTAGAAATAGAATTGCAAAGAGAAGAGAAAATGAAATAACATGAATATAGGCTTAAACATTGCATTTTAAACAGGGCATGTCAGATTGGTACAGGCCGTGGTGGCAAAAATCTGAATCATAATTTGAAGTCCAGTGAAAAAATGTTTCCATTTGTATAGGTTCCACCAAAGTTTGATGTAAATGATGAGGGGGCATTTTCATGTCATTTGAGAAAATAGCGAGACAAATTAGTTGGGCAAAAGAAGAAAGGACACAGCCAATGCAGAACAATAGCTAAAGCAGGAAATGTATGCTTCACTAACAGAGGAGGTTTCTCAGCATGATAACTCTGTGAAAATAAAACCTATTAGCTGCATAGGAGCTGAAACCATGACTGAATCTCTTAAAGTGATTATTCTCTGAGAGGAATTTAAAAATTCACTACTGCCATAACAAGAACCCAACTTGAGGACAAAAGGGTTACAATTGCCAGACAGGTAGCAAGTCAGGCAGCATCTGAAGAGCAAGAGAGTCAACATTGTGGGCTTACCCCCCTGATGAACTCTCCTGCTCCTCAAACGCTACCTGAACTGCTGTCCTTTTGCAGTCCTCACCATCTCCTAGACGAATAGCAATAATAGCTGATGATTATGGGCTAATTCATGAAACTAAACCTTCTTTCCTTCACAGGCACAAATTGAAAAGGAAAGAAAATAGGAGGTTGGAAGGAAGGCGTGTAGCAAAGGTAAGAAATGGAAAGCTGGGGATGCCCTTTGGTCTGTTCAGATCAGAAATTACTGAGATTGGAAGTGAAAATCAGAAGGTGACGTGTTTCTGTTGTAACAAGGTGGGACAAATTCATTCAGAATGCTGGAAATTGTAATGGAAATCTATGGGAATTATTGGTACTTGTAAGAATGAGTCTGAAAGTGATGCTCATAATGAACTCTAACTGGATTTAGAGTTTAGCTCTAACTCCAGTAAGAGATGACGTAAACACTACAGTGAGTGCAGAAGAAGCACATAGGGTGCATGCAAGGAATTGGAACGTAAGTCTTTTATCTTGAAATGAAGCATCAGAGATACAGGAGTTACTTAAACTCTTTTATTGGTGAAGGGTTTCCCTTCAGAGAATTCATTGAAAGTCAAAAGGTTAGGAACTGGGATAGGTGAAGAGTATGTCCCAGCTCCACTATAGATCCAGCTGAATCCCTTTGTCACTTGTGACTTGTGCTGGTCGGGATAGTTAAGAAATCCCCTGGGGATGTAGTTAAATTACTGCCAGGGAATGATTTGGGGAGATTAAAGTCACAGTTTTGTCTAGAAACACAGAAGGTATAGCTGAGGAACAGGTTCTGGGTATTTTTCCAGTGTGTGTGGTGACCAGAGCAATGGCTAAACAAAGTCCATTACCAGAACTCACAGTAATACAACAGGCATTAGTTGGTGGACCAGAAATGAATGAGGACAGTTAAAAAGAACTGTTTGCTATGTCTTCATTAATTGAGGCTCAGGAAGTGGGTCCAGATTGAAGTCAGTTATCACTGACAGCACACACTGTGGCTGAAGGAGTTCCAGAGGGTTGTTTTATTGATCACAGAGTTCTGATTAGGGAGGGGAGATACCGTCACAAACTACAGATGAGGAATGAACAATTGTTTATCAGATAATGGTAGCACCCAGATATCGTATTGAGATATTGCAAGTAGCACATACAGTTCCTATGTCAGTGTATACAAGAATACAAAAAACTCAGTATCGATAAGCAAATGTTTTATACGGTTAGGACTTCATAAAGATGTACTGCAGTTTTGTGATACGTATCAGGTAGTAGGAAAATCTCAGAAAATTCAGGGTATCGATAAATTATATTAAGGATACAATGGGAGGTGAGGACCTCAATTTAGTTGTTATCACTAAAGGGGTAGGGTTGAGCAAACTTGAGGCTCTAAAGGTAGATAAGTCTCCTGGTCCTGATGGAGTGCATCCCAGGGTGTGGAAAGAAATGGCGGAAGTTATAGTAGATACATTAGTGGTAATTTACTGAAACTCACAGGATTCTGGGCAGGTCCAAGGGACTGGAAGAAAGCGAATGTCACGTTGCTATTTAAAAAGGGGTATAGGCAAAAGGCAGGTAACTCTAGGCCAGTTAGCTTTGCCTCTGTAGTAGGGACAATGCTGGAGGCTATCATTGAAGAAGAAATAGACATCTGGATGGAAAGGTTTCCATCAGGCAGACGCAGCTTGGATTCACAAAGGGAAGGTTGTGTTTGACAAATTTACTGGAGTTCTTTGAGGATGTAACAAGTGTGATGAGGGGGTTACCCTGTGACGAGAGGGTGTGCTGCCTGGGACTGTATTCACTAGAATTTAGAAGAATGAGAAGGGATCTTATAGAAAACAGATAACATTATGCCAAGGGATAGAGAAGGTAGGAGCAGGCAAGTTGTTTTCGCTGGTGGATGAGACCAGGACTAGGGGACATGGCCTTGAGATTAGGGGGAGTAGATTTAGAACAGAGATGAGGAGGAACTGCTTTTCCCAGGGGGTAGTGTATCTATGGAATTCGCTGCCTGAGGAAGCAGTAGAGGCAACTTCATTAAATATATTTAACACACAGTCGGATGGGCTTTTGCATGGGAGAGGAATTAAGGGTGAGGGGGGTAATGCGGGTTGGGCAAGCTGAGATGATGGCGAGTGGAGTCCCAGGCAGCTCACCCTCTCGTCATAGAACCTCGTCCCTCTCGTTCCCAGAACCAACCTGGTGAACCTCCTGTGCACCACCTCCAAAGCCAGTATATCCTTCCTCAAGTAAGGAGACTAGAACTGCGCACAATACTCCAGGTGCGGCCTCACTAATACCTTGTACAATTGCAGCAGAATCTGCCTGCTTTTAAATTCAACCCCCATAGCAATGAAAGCTAATATCCCATTTGCCTTCCTGATTGTCTCTGCAAACCAACTTTTAGCGATTCATGTAAGAGCGCTCCTAAGTCTCTCTGCCCAACAGCATGCTGTAATCTTTCACTATTTAAATAATACTATTGTTACTTCCAAAATGGGTAACCACACACTTACCAACATCGTACTCCATCTGCCACATCCTTGCCCACTCGCTAACCTGTCTTAAATCTCTCTGTGGACCCTCCCCATCCTCTGCACAGTTTGCCTTTCCTCTCAATGTAGTGTCATCAGCAAACCTGGAAATGTTACACTCAGTCTCCTCTTCCAAATCATTTCTCTATATCAGGAACAGTTGTGGGCCCAACACCAACCCTGCGGCACCCTGCTCATCGCTGATCTCCAACCAGAGAAACACCCATTTATCCCAACTCCCTGCTTTCGATTGGTTAACCAGTCCCCCATCAATGCTAGTACATTCCCTGGAACTCTATGCATCCTTATCTTATGGATGAATCTTTTATGCGGCCCCTGAGTGAACACCTTCTGGAAATCCAAGTACACACCATCCACCTGTTGCCCTCCACCCACTTCCCTTCCTGAATCCATACTGCGTCTGCCTGATGGGACTCTTTCTATACAAACATCTCACTATTTCTCTAATGAAAGCCTCCAGCATTTTCCCGACTTCAGATGTTAAGCTAACTAGGGACGGTGTAGAGGGA
The DNA here is from genome assembly GCF_004010195.1 of Chiloscyllium plagiosum. Classification (NCBI taxonomy): domain Eukaryota; kingdom Metazoa; phylum Chordata; class Chondrichthyes; order Orectolobiformes; family Hemiscylliidae; genus Chiloscyllium; species Chiloscyllium plagiosum. The sequence continues at coordinate 19,913 of NW_025213690.1, read as the reverse complement.
GCTTTACTCTGTGTCTAACCCCATGCTGTCCCTTTCTCTGGAAAGTGTTTGATAGGGACAGTGTTGTTCAGTTTTTTGCCAGTTCGAACAATTTATTGCGAGCATTTCCGACTCATTACTGCCATGATTCAGGCTGGTCTCCAAAGGGGATACTTTGCCCTCCCAGGAAACGCTGCCAAACAGGAGCTGGCAGGGGGGCAGGGAAGGAGGGAGTACACTCACCAGTCTCAGAGAGCTGCCCCTGCTGGAGATGTGTGTGCATCAGCCTTGCAGAATGACATTGGCATGTGTTCAAAGCTCCTCCCATTGAATCTGGAGTTGGAATGCAGAGGGGCTGAATGGAATCCTCCTGTTCCCATATGTTCCCTGCCCACGCACTCTTCCTGAGCCACCAGCACACAGTTCCTCATCCCTCTCTCTTGTTGTGTTTTTACAATCTGTCGAAGATTCCATGTGGCATCTTCCCTGTGAGAGTGGGACTACAGCCAGCACGTTGCACTTGTTTCAATCAAAGCCCCAACAACACGATCATCTCCCCATTTCCACACGACTGAGTAAAATTGAACAGCTCAGTAGTTGCTGTGGTGACTGCCTTTCATTATCTGTGCCTTCCCAGGAAACCTGATGTCGAATTAATTCACCTTCATGCACAAGGTCTCAGTTTGTGAGACAGTTTAAGTGGAAAATAATCCACACATGTTTGATGACTTTAGTCAAAATGTGACTGAAATTGAACAAGATCAGCTGCCAGTGAACTTCATTGTCATTCACTCACTGCACACACAGTCAACCCTCCTACACTCACGCCCCATCCCCCAGTGAGAGTCAGTGTGTGTGTGCGACTGTACCCCAGTGAGAGTCAGTGTGTGTGGGAGCTGTACCCAGTGAGTGTCAGTCTGTGTGCGACTGTACCCCAGTGAGAGACAGTGTGTGTGGGAGCCATACCCCGGTGAGAATCAGTGTGTGTGGGGACTATACCCCAGAGAGAGTCAGTGGGTGTGGAAGCTGTACCCCAGTGAGAGTCAGTGTGTCTGGAGCTGTATCCCAGTGAGAGTCAGTGTGTGTGAGACTGTACCCCAGTGAGAATCAGTGTGTGTGAGACTGTACCCCAGTGAGAGTCACTATGTGTGGGACTATACCCCAGTGAGAGTCAGTGTGTGTGGGAGCCGTACCCCGGTGAGAATCTGTGTGTGTGTGACTATACCCCAGTGAGAGTCAGTGTGTGTGGGAGCCGTACCCCAGTGAGAGTCAGTGTGTGTTGGACTGTACCCCAGTGAGAGTCAGTGTGTGTGGGATCTGTACCCCAGTGAGAGTCAGTGTGTGTGGGAGACTGTACCCCAGTGAGAGTCAGTGTGTGTGGGAGCTGTACCCCAGTGAGAGTCAGTGTGGGTGGGACTGTACCCCAGTGAGAGTCAGTGTGTGTGGGACAGTACCTCAGTGAGTGTCAGTGTGTGTGGGAGCCGTACCCCGGTGAGAATCAGTGTGTGTGGGACTATACCCCAGAGAGAGTCAGTGGGTGTGGGAGCTGTACCCCAGGAGAGTCAGTGTGTGTGGGAGCTGTACCCAGTGAGAATCAGTGTGTGTGGGAGCTGTACCCCAGTGAGAGTCAGTGTGTGTGGGACTGTACCCCAGTGAGAGTCAGTGTGTGTGGGACCGTATTCCAGTGAGAGTCAGTGTGTGTGGGAGCTGTACCCCAATGAAAGTCAGTGTGTGTGGGACTGTACCCCAGTGAGAGTCTGTGTGTGTGTGACTGTACCCCAATGAAAGTCAGTATGTGTGGGACTGTACCCCAGTGAGAGTCTGTGTGTGTGGGAGCCGTACCCGAGTAGCGCGGGGGGAGGGGACAAGCTGGATGTTTAAAAAGGAAATTGAAGGGAAAGTAAGAACAAGAGAAGTCAAGAAAGACAACTGTATCAATGAGGCAGAAATCTCGGAAAGGCATCATGCTGTAAGGTTGAGTGAAATAAGGGTTGATGGGAAGGGTGAGAGCAGTAACAAATTAAAAATACTATACATGAATGCACGAAGCATTAGACATAAGATGGATGAGCTTGAGGCTCTTTTGGAAATTGGCAGATACGATATTGTGGGGATAACTGAGACATGGCTTCAAGTGGACAGG
>NW_025213690.1:17560-17774 GCF_004010195.1 Chiloscyllium plagiosum | reverse complement strand
CAAAGGATGATATTCAGTTCCTTGCGCGGGGGGACCGAGAGTCAGGAGATGTAGAGTCAGTGTGAATAGAGCTTTGAAATACCAAGGGTAAAAAGACCCTCTTGGGAGTCATCTACAGGCCCCCAAATAGTAGTCTGGATGTCGGATGTAAGTTAAATCAGGAGCTGAAATTGGCCTGTCACAAAGATGTTACTACAGTTGTTATGGGGGATTT
>NW_025213690.1:13438-15598 GCF_004010195.1 Chiloscyllium plagiosum | reverse complement strand
TACCCCAGTGAGAGTCAGTGTGTGTGGGAGCCGTACCCCAGTGAGAGTCAGTGTGTGTGGGAGCCGTACCCCAGTGAGAGTCAGTGTGTGTGGGAGCCGTACCCCAGTGAGAGTCAGTCTGTGTGAGAGCTGTACCCCAGTGAGAGTCACTGTGTGTGAGACTGTACTCCAGTGAGAGTCTGTGTGGGACCCTGTACCCCAGTGAGAGTTAGTGTGTGCGGTACTCTACCCCAGTGAATTCAGTGTGTGTGGGACTGTACCCCAGTGAGAGTCAGTGTGTGTGGGACTGTACCCCAGTGAGAGTCCGTGTTTGTGGGATCTGTACCCCAGTGAGAGTCAGTGTCTGTGGGACAATACCCCAGTGAGAATCAGTGTGTGTGGGACTGTACCCCTGTGAGAGTCAGTGTGTGTGGGAGCTGTACCCCAGTGAGAATCATTGCGTGTGGGAGCCGTATCCCAGTGAGAGTCAGTGTGAGTGGAACTGTACCACGGTGAGAGTCAGTGTGTGGGAGCTGTATCCCAGTGAGAGTCAGCGTGTATGGGAGCTGTACCCCAGTGAGAGTCAGTGTGTGCGACTATACCCCAGTGGGAGCCAGCGTGTGTGGTACTGTACCCCAGTAAGAGTCAGTGTGTGTGTGAGACTGTACCCCAGTGAGGATCAGTGTGTGTGGGATCTGTACACCAGTAAGAGTCAGTGTGTGTGGGAGCCATACCCCAGTGAGAGTCAGTGTGTGTGGGACTGTACCCCAATGAGAGTCCGTGTGTGTGGGAGCTGTACCCCAGTAAGTGTCAGTGTGTGTGTGGGACTGTACCCCAGTGAGAATTAGTGTGTGTGGGACCCTGTACCCCAGTGAGAGTCAGTGTGTGTGGGAGCCGTACCCCAGTGAGAGTTAGTGTGTGTGGGACCCTGTACCCCAGTGAGAGTCAGTGTGTGTGAGAGCTGTACCCCAGTGAGAGTCACTGTGTGTGAGACTGTACTCCAGTGAGAGTCTGTGTGGGACCCTGTACCCCAGAGAGAGTCAGTGTGTGTGGCACTCTAACCCCAGTGACAGTCAGTCTGTGTGGGAGCTGTACCCCAGTGAGAGTCAGTGTGTGTGGGACTGAACCCCAGTGAGTGTCAGTATGTGTGGGACTGTAACCTCAGTGAGAGTCAGTGTGTGTGGGGCTGTACCCCAGTGAGAGTCAGTGTGTGTGGGAGCTGTACCCCAGTGAGAGTCAGTGTGTGTGGGAGCTGTACCCCAGTTAGAGTCAGTGTGTGTGGGACTGTACCCCAGAGAGAGTTAGTGTGTGTGGGACACATACCCCAGTGAGAGTCAGTGGATGTGGGACTGTACCCCAGTGAGAGTCAGTGTGTGTGAAACTGTACCTCAGTGAGAGTCAGTGTGTGTGAGACTGTACCCCAGTGAGAGTCAGTGTGTGTGAGACTGTATCCCAGTGAGAGTCCGTGTGTGTGGGACTGTACCCCAGAGAGAGTTAGTGTGTGTGGGACACATACCCCAGTGAGAGTCAGTGTGTGGGGGAGCTGTACCCCAATGAGAGTCTGTGTGTGGCAGCTGTACCCCAGTGAGAATCATTGCGTGTGGGAGCCGTATCCCAGTAAGAGTCAGTGTGACTGGAACTGTACCACGGTGAGAGTCAGTGTGTGGGAGCTGTATCCCAGTGAGAGTCAGTGTGTATGGAAGCTGGACCCCAGTGAGAGTCAGTGTGTGCGACTGTACCCCAGTGGGAGTCAGCGTGTGTGGTACTGTACCCCAGTAAGAGTCAGTGTGTGTGTGAGACTGTACCCCAGTGAGGATCAGTGTGTGTGGGATCTATACACCAGTAAGAGTCAGTGTGTGTGGGAGCCGTACCCCAGTGAGAGTCAGTGTGTGTGGGAGCCATACCCCAGTGAGAGTCAGTGTGTGTGGGACTGTTCCCCTGTGAGAGTCAGTGTGTGTGGGACTGTACCCCAATGAGAGTCAGTGCGTTTGTGAGAATTCACCCCAGTGAGAGTCAGTGCGTGTGTGGGACTGTACCCCAGTGAGAGTCAGTGTGTGTGGGAGCATGGGCCTGTACCCCAGTGAGAGTCAGTGTATGTGGGTGGGACTGTACCCCAGTGTGAGTCAGTGCATGTGTGGGACTGTACCCCAGTAAGAGTCAGTGTGTGTAGGACCCCAGTGG
>NW_025213690.1:0-1872 GCF_004010195.1 Chiloscyllium plagiosum | reverse complement strand
GAATTACTCCCCTTGACATTCCAGGTGCACCACTTAACTGACTGATCAACCATAATCGTCCGGGCAAATCCGAGACCCCTCGGGAGGGGAAACCCTATCCAGAACATCCCGAGCATAGAGCATATAAAATTCACAAAAATAAACGCTCTCTAATACATTCACAACAGTGTAATAAAAAAACTATTTCTAAATAAAAAAAAATATAAAACGTATTTAAAAGGAGATTTTCCCCCTTGTTCCTAGGGGGTGTCACTTCCTTTCCAAAGGTCCATCGTATCCTCTCCCAACCAGTGCCCCACACTTGACCCAGGCGCTCCTCAATAGGATGAGGAATATTCAAATATACTACAGAGCTAGAGTTAACAGTGAGCACCCTACCCCCAACCCCCCACCCACACCAACACCTGGATATATTTGGTAATGTTAATACCATGTATAAACATATATAACTAAAATTACAACCTCAACAAGTAATAATTAAATATAATAATACAAAATAACAAGGGAAAACAATCCCGCTCCTGGAGACAGAGGTAAAATAGAATAAGGTAACCACCTCCCCCCACCAACATTAACTAGACCCCCCGGCCTAATATAATAATTAAAAAAAACCCAAGATGGGGAGAAAATCGTTAAGTAAATAACAGATAAATAAATCCCTCTCCCCACCCCCCAAGGTAATATTAAACAGTATGGTAAGAAAAAAGAAAAGGGGGGAGGGGGGGGGTGGGGGAGGGGGGGGTGGGGGGGGGGGGGGGGGGGGGGGGGGGGGGGGTGAGCATTCACACCTCACGGGTGACAGAGAAAGGGAACAACACCGAGCTCTCAGAGCTGTCACAACAGGTTTTGGAATCAAAGGCAAAGATGTGTAAACACAGTCAAGTGGGGCAAATGTACACTAGCTAAAGCACCGCTGAGGGAGAGGAGGGAAGCCTCCGCCCAGAGGAACAGCATTGCCCGTGTATGGGAGAAGATCAAGTGGGACTAGTTTCGCTTGGGAAACCTGGTTGGCATGGACTCGCTGGACCCGAGGGTCTGTGACCGTGCTGTATGACTAGAACTCTAACTAAATGACAAGGATGAGCTAGTGTGATGGAATGGAGGAAGCGGCAAGTCTGAGCCAGTAGGGAACACAAATGTGATGGCAGGTAATGAGAGGGGATCAAGGATAAGGAGGAGTACAGCATACAGACAGGAATACTGGGGACAATAATGAAAGGGGGGGAGGGAAGAGCGCACACGAGAGGGAAAGAGAAAGAGAGAGGGGGAGTGAGACAGACAGACAGACAGACAAACAACAGCAGTGAATAGTCATGGAGTACAACAAGATTGCGAAGGAGGTGATAACATCATTGGGAGCAAGGAGGGGCCACAGGGCAGGAGGCAGGAGAAACAAGATACGAGAGAATAAACCAAAAAGAAACATCAGGAATACAGAATACGAAAAGAATGAATGCAAACCTTTGTGCTTTGCATTTGCAGAATGGGAACTTTCGATACAAAGCCATTTTTCCTGCCTGCCTACATGGATGCAGAGTCCGGGGCAGCAGCCTGCATATTTCCCATGCAGCCCCCAGCTCCTACCCAAGGATCAGTGTCCGTTTGCTGGTGAAGACAGCTGACAAGATGGAAGCTCTTACCTTTTCTGGCCAGACTTTTACATCACATCCTTCCTGGCTTCATTCACACTGCACAACGTATTTTTGGCCGTTTGCACATTTGGTATTTGATCTTCAGCCAAAACAAATAACAGGGCCCTGCATTAAAGTGCACTGGAGTACAGAAGCAGCCCAAAGTAGAGCAATGGCAAGGCAGGCACTCTGTAACAACCGTGTTCACTAAAGGTGGTCAATACACAGAAATCAGGGCTCA
>NW_025213689.1:25289-35044 GCF_004010195.1 Chiloscyllium plagiosum | reverse complement strand
TTGCGTGCAATTCTGGTCTCCTTCCTATCGGAAAGATGTTGTGAAACTTGTAAGGGTTCAGAAAAGATTTACAAGGATGTTGCCAGGGTTGGAGGATCTGAGCTACAGGGAGAAGCTGAACAGGCTGAGGCTGTTTTCCCTGGAGCTTCAGAGGTTGAGAGGTGACCTTATAGAGGTTTACAAAATTACGAGGGGCATGGATAGGATAAATTGACAAAGTCTTTTCCCTGGGGTCGGGTAGTCCAGAACTATAGGGCATAGGTTTAGGGTGTGAGGGGAAAGATATAAAAGAGACCTAAGGGGCAACTTTTTCATGCAGAGGGTAGTACATGTATAGAATGAGCTGCCAGAGGATGTGGTGGAGGCCGGTAAAATTGCAACATTTAAGAGGCATTTGGATGGGTATATGAATAGGAAGGGCTTGAAGGGATATGGGCCGGGTGCTGGCAGGTGGGACTAGATTGGGTTGGAATATCTGGTCGGCATGGACGGGTTGGACCGAAGAGTGTGTTTCCATGCTGTACATCTCTATGATTCTATGGCTCTAAGTTAAGGAAAGCTTCAAATTCAAAGAAAAAAAATACAATGTGACAAAGAATAGTGGTAAGCCAGGTAATTGAGAATGTTGTCAAAAAAGAACAACAAAGGACAACCAAAACATAAATGAAGAGAGAGAAAATAAAGTTGGATGGTAAATTTGCAAGTAATATCAAGATAGAGAGCAAGAATCTCTTTAAATATGCTAAAGGAAGGGAGAGTTCAAAGTGAACATTACGCTTAGACAAAGAAACCAGGGAATAATAATGGGGAACCAAAATATAAGAGAAGATTTGTATAAACAATTTGCATTAATTTTCACAGTAGAAGGGACTAATAGTATTTTTAAATATTAAATAATCAAGGGAATTCAGGAAGATAATGGGGCTAAATTCTTCTGGACCTGATGAAATGCATCCTAGTTATTACTAAAAGCTACAAAGGTCATTGCAGATGCATCGATAGCAATCACTCAAAAGTCATTAGATTCTGGAAAAGTGGCAGAGGATTGGAAACCTGCTCGTATAACACCTTTATTCAAAAGGGGAAGGAGGCAAAAAAAAGGCAGCTATCGAGCAAATGTTTACCACCAGTCATTAGGATAATGTCAGAGTCCTGATTCGTTATCTTCTTCTCATAGAAGTGTTGATCAGTCTGCACCACCTTCTACCCTCTAGCCACGAGCCCAGCCATTCCAAATCCCTCCCAGTGTGCCTCAGAGTTCTGGACCTGGCCTTCCTGCGATGAGACAAAGGCATGGTTTGAAAGTGATGTGAATGGATGCAAGAGCAGTTAGACAACATGAATGAATGGGAAGCTGGTAAGGTGTCCTCAGTGATTGAGTAAGAAGTGCAGAAGATATGAAGAGTTAAAAGTTGTGCAGGATGAAGGAGATGTGATACCTGAAGGGGAAATGGGATGCTGGATCTTGTAATAAATTGCCTTTGGGGAGGTGCATGTGCAGTGGCAGAGTTCAAGTCAGTAATGAGCTGTGATTGCGAAGGTGCCAAGAGAAGAGGGTGCCACTTATTCTTGTTGAGGTTGTTGACCTTCTTATGGCAATTCTGGTCATCCCCTTTTGGTGCAGACCAGTACTGCCATCTCTGCCCAGATCAGCTGGGTTGATTGGCATGGCCTATTTCTGTGATTCACCTGGGAATGGAACAAGCCTTCTCTTCACAATTTCATCCATCTGCACCTTGACAGCCTTCCTGGGCATTCTTCTGCACCATCTGGTCAGAGTTTAGAAGTGAGCTCAACAATGCATGGACTTTTTGCTGGCTTACAGCTTTAGAAATGGCACCCAGCTGGAGTTTAACAGGAAAATGTAATTAGAGCATTGTTCACAGTTGCAATTGCTCAGAAAGTTTCATTTTACTTTCAAGTGGGATTGCGAATAATGCCAGCCTTGGAGTTGAATACTTCCATTTTTAGTTGAAGAGTGCTGGTGTTCACTTTGGCCTCTCCCTCCCTCTTAATATATTTAAAGAAGCTCTTGCTGTCTATCTTGATATTGCTTGCAAATTTCCTGTTAAGGTTTATATTTCTCTTTCTTTATTATTATTTTGGTCATCCTCCATCATTTCTTTCTTAAAGTATTCCCAGGATTAAGTATCATTCCCAAATCTTGAATACGGAAGTCTCAGAAGTGCCCCACACCCCACTTGCATAATTCGCGAGGTAAGAAAGGAAAGATTGTATGAAGTGACTCATCCTGTGTCATGAAGCATGCTCCCCACCACCCTTAACTAAAAATGGAAATATTTGGCCCAAAAGCTGGAATTATTCACAATGCAGACCTAAAATAAAATGAAACTTTCTGCACAATTACAGCTGTCAACAGTATTCTAATTGCATTTTCCTTTTAAATTGAACTACACTAGCTATATGGTAAATTGCACATCCAATACCACAGAAAGAAAGGAGGTGAAAATCATTACTTTGAATTTATTCAATATATTGTAGTTGATAGCAAATTAGCAGAGACATTTATGACAGTTATTCAATCATATTGTTCTTTTGATGTACACAAATTGTTCAAGGATCATTCTCACATTTTTTGATGCTATTGGTATTACTCATTTGAATTCCAGTCTTGTTGGTTGTCGACAATTGTCTATTATTCTACATTTAATGTTGTCAGTGGTACAAAGAAGGTACAGGAATGAAAAGGAGATGGCAGGAAGCAATTACAGTGAGCGCAACCAAAAGCTGCAATATTCTTTATGAGCTACTTGCATTGCAGGACCCACTTTAAGGGAAATCAGGTGATGCACCTCCAAACTCCCGCCTCAGGCGACTGACTGTGTGGAGTTTGCACGTTCTCCCTGTGTCTGCGTGGGTTTCCTCCGGTGCTCCAGTTTCCTCCCACAGTCCAAAGATGTGCAGGTCAGGTGAATTGGCCATGCTAAATTGCCCGCAGTGTTAGGTAAGGGGTAAATGTAGGGGTATGGGTGGGTTGCGCTTCGGCGGATCGGTGTGGACTTGTTGGGCCGAAGTGCCTGTTTCCACACTGTAATGTAATCTAATCTAAAAAAAACTCAAAGGAAATGAAACATCAAATACTCTGGGCAAGAGCAGTGCGCAATTGGAGACACAAAAATATGTTGGTGAATGGTTATTTATTTAGTTACAACCCAAAATAATATTATTGTTATGAGATGGATAAAACAATGGACAGAAAGAAAGCAATGTTTACAAATAGACTAAAAGCACTATCCTTAAAAAGAGCAAATGATAAATTATAATGCTGCAAAATTGTAAGAGGAGTGTCTGCATGTTTTCTATAACAAACATACCGTTAGAGAGTCATTTTTATTGCATCATTATTGTAACAGATGGGTAGGAAGAAAAGAGCAAATGGAGCTGATTTGGGTATCCCTATTCTAAGTTTGTTGTCAAATTGCTCAATTGTCAACTTCAGTTCACAGTGAAGTGAAAAGATATGATTGCATAGTTCCATGAATAAGCATCTTGTCATCTGCCACTGATACAACCTTCACAATACATTGGAGATAGCAAAGAGCCAGTTTTGTTCCCCTACAGGTATATTCTGAGCAGGTTAAGGTGAGGGATGTGATTGCTAATAATAGACCACATCTTCCCCATGGGATCTGGCATCCGAGTCAGTTGGGTTTCAGTGCAGATGCAGTGAACATCCTTGAGCACAGACGGCCATTGTGTCCATCAAGCCTGTGCCAGCCTTTTGGACGAGGCACCCAATTAATCCTCCTCCCTTGTTCTTTCTTGCAGTGTTTTCTTTACATGCAGAAAGACAATACTTTTTAATCTTAAAATTATGTCTACTTCTTCCACCCTTTCAGTAATTGAATTCCAGACTATAAAAAACATATTGTGTTTAAAAAAAAATTTGATCATCCAAACAATCAAGAAATTTAGATTTAAAAAAGCAGAAATTGTTATAAATATTGTGGTACATAAAATAGAAACAAAAGTTAACATTTCAATTTAAAATTGATTTTTCTGTTGAATAAACTGACTGACATGCTCATGATTTACATAGTAGCCTGCATTCGTGCTGTGAGGTTCTCTTGAATTATCTGACTGGCACATTCATCTACATTAAACCCAAAAACAAGAAAACATCTGCAACTTGAACCTTTAAAATAATTCCATTATGTTGACCATGCAGCTTTCAGTCTTAACCCTGCAAGTGAATATGAATAGCAGCTATTCTGATGTAGTTTTTACTCTAAAACAATATTACAATGGTGTTGAAGAAACAAATGCTTTCATACCAACCCAAATAATTTCATAGAAATGTGTAGCACAGGAATGGACCCTTTGACCCATGATGTTGAGCTGAACATGACGCCAAATTAAACTAACCCCTTCTTCCTGACCTTGGTCCATTTCCCTCCATCCCTTGAATATTCATGTGCTTATCTTGAAGTCCCTTAAATGCCCCTATCGTATCTGACTCCATCACCACCCCTGGCAGTGTGTTCCAGGCTCCTACCATTATCTGTCTTAAAAAAAAACTCCTTTGAACTTTCCCATCTCACCCTAAATACATGCCCCCTTGTATTATCAAATGTCAACTCTGGGGAAAAGATCCTGACCATCAACCCTATTATCTATGCATTTCATAGTCTTATAGACTTCTATCAAGTCTTCCCTCAGTTTCTGCCGCCCCAGAGAAAACAACCTGAGTTTTTTCTAGTCTCTCCTTATGGCTCTTACTCTCTAATCCAGGCAGCATCCCGATAAACCTCTTCTGCACCTCTCCAAAGCCTCTGCATCCTTCTGTAATCCTTTCTTTAGGAAGCGAGAGGCAATTCAGAAAGTGTAGCTTGAAACTGTTATTTTTATCAAGACTTAGATCCATGGGCAGAGATAAAGAAAAACACATATTTTGTACAAGTCTTATCCACTCCAAGAAATTGAAACTTGCTAGTAAAGCATATGAGCAGCTCCATACTGTGAGTGACCACAAGTGTTTTAATTTACTTTTTAAAAGAATGCTATACGTATCTCTAACATGGAAATCAAAGCAGTTCCATCTTTATTTTTACTTGCATGGAGAACTGAAGGTCAGAATTGCTGTATCGCTCTGAGATACATTCATGTTGCATCACTGAATGCCAAGAATCAAGTTAAAAAATGTTCTAGTTTCCAATGTCATGCCTTGCCATTATCTTATGAAGTATTGGTTCAAAAAGTAATGGACTTTGGTGTGAACCAAACAAAGAGAATCAGTATTCATCAGAGGCCAGGCACACAGTCGGGCTACCAAACCTGGAATATCCAAATATAGAGCCTCTCTTTCTTGTCTCTGATCTCTCACGGCATTTTGATAAATAGCTGATAGGAAGCATCTCTCACACAGTGACTTACAGAAGTTAAATTCAACATGCATCACGCATCAGAATATTTTATATTGTACTACACTTGAAATGAGAGCTTGTTATGACCCAGGCTAACTGCTGGCAAAAAAAACCAATCAAATAATCAGCAGGATTCATGAATATTTGCCCAAGCTTTTGAAAATAATTTTGTTTGCTTGTTATTCTAGCATACAATTACTGAGTGCTGTAAAGATAATAAATTACAAGTGGTAAAAGCAATTTGATTAATGATGCTAAAAAGGATACTTTGCAGTTTGGTCTTTCGGTTTTTCTTGTTTCTGCAGATGCTGTCTGACAGGCTTCCAAATTTCACATTCCCAACTATTCCCTCTTGTATGACAGGATTTACAAGTTATAATGGTGATAGACAATTCGTAATCTTCTCACAATTGCTGTCTGAGCTGTTGAACTAAATATTAAGGATCTCCATGGCTGTATTTGAAGTCAGGGGGCTCATAGCATAAAGAGGATGGTCTGACCACTATTTTCCTGCCTACCTCAACCTTCATGCACATTGATTAACCTTACCCCTGCCCATTCCCATCCTTTCCTCCCGTTTCCCCACCTGGATTCTCAAACTTGACCTTCTATCCCCTATGTTATTGGGCATTTTCCAGTAAGTGCTATCTATTAATGTGTCAATCTAAGATCATTCAGTCCATGTTCCCCAGGGATTTCCTGTGGTCTTAATAATGTCTTACTCCAGGACTACAGAGTTGCTGGTCAATTAGATTGGCTGACAGATCTCTGGAGTGGAGGAGGAGGGAGGAAATATGGCTGCTCCCCACATAATCTCACTGTGGCACTGCTTGGTTTTGAGTGAGCAAGCTAACATAAGACTTTTTGGTGAGGAGCTTGGCAGATCAAGTGATGTGTATGATCCAGCCCATTGTCTTCTTTGCAATAGATTTCTGACTTCCTGGTGGTAGTGCTGCCTCTCCCTGTTCTATGTGTGATGTGCAGCATTGTTGGAAATGCCTGAAGGATTGGCAAGCATATCAACCAGAGATCTCATCAACTTTCCAATACAATCACTTTTGGAAACCACACTCGCTGAAGTGATTTCACTCAATGTTGCCTTTGCTAATACCCAATGTAGCACTCAATGGAGGACAATAGGTTTATTCTGACCATAGCTGATCATCAACCCAAGTGTGTCTGGGTTAGGTAGGATCTATTGAATCTTGTGAATTGCTGCTCACCCATCAATAGAATTGTTAATTCATGGAGCAGCTGATAAATCAGTCAATGCTTTACACCTGTTTTCAACAACATCCTGTAGTTTTCTAGTGCTTTCAAAGTAATGAAACATCACATTATCTAAACAACAGTTGCGACTGAATGAGGTAATGTGATATTAGGAGAGCTGGGTCAGAGACATTAATTTGAAGGAACCTTTTAAAGGAGGGGAGTGATAGTTTGGCACAATTTAAGATGCAAGACGGGAATTTCACAACTTGTGGTACAAAGCTGAAGGCATAGGCATAGTGAAGGGAACTGGAGTTAGGTAAGCAATTGTGGACACCGGCCTTTAGATTGATATGACTCCTGTTGGGAAACAAGTTCTTTTCAAAATTACAAAGAACTTCTCAAGTGTAGAAATTATCCACAAGGTCAATTTTTGTAGTTTTACTTAAAGAAGATGAGGAACAAACACAGAATAAAAGGTGAACTTCATTCTAGATGGTGGATAGACTAAAGATACATCTTCCAGGACAATAGTTGCCCAGTCACATGGACAACTGTTTATTATTATCTATGAAATCCATTTACAATTGATGCAACATCTTAAATGTCCTTTTTTAAGCATTCTTCTTACAGATTTCACAGAGATTCTAAAGAAATTATAAATTTTCCTTTGGGTAGTGCTTCTGGTTAAAAGTCATCATGAGCAGTTTTGAAGGATTACAGCCAATTTTTAACAAGGTGAAGTCATGGTATATTTTTTAAGGGACAGATTCTTGCCATCTCCAGCTTCTCAATTAATTTGCTTAATTCCATATGGAAACTGTTCAATGCTTAATTGCTCCATATACATTTATTGTGGAACAGAATGACTGTTCAGAAATGCTGCAGGTTATGCTGAGTTAGCTGATCTTACCTGGAGCTTTGCTAGCATGCTCCCATTGAAACAAGTGCTATTCACATTAGAAATAGAGGGTGCAGGGAGTAGGAATCAACAAAGGTCCTTCTGCCTGATTAAGGGAAAGGTAACGTAACTATATTACCAGAAGACCACCCTTTCATTAGAGATTGTTGTTGATGGGTTTAACTGAGGGTCATCATACATTAAGCGTGGGATGAAGTAGAGGAGGGTTACAGGAATTGAACCAGCTGTGTTGGCATCGCAAATCGACCATTTGGCCAACCAATTCCTGATTAGATCCTGCAGCAGTAATCATTCTATTCAATAGTGGTACCTTCCAGCGGCCGAACAGGCTGCTAGTTAGTAGTTATGAGGCATTCATTGTTTGGGACAATATATGTGGAGTAGAACTAGAAGCTGTATAGTGTTTGTGGTCCAGTATGCCAAGAAGGGGCCACCCTTTTTAGGATTGGATGTTGATGGTGAGCAGTTCAGTGCCTTGAGAGATGTAAATGGAACATTAATTTAGATGTCCATCCGAAGCCTCTTCATCTCCTTTGATGCAATGTGTAGCCTCACAATAGAGACAATCAATCAGTCAGTGAACCGAGCCTGTTACACTTCAGAAAGTGCAACACAACGCCATTAAGCATTTGATTTGTCATTCATTATTGCTCCATGTGTGAACCTTACCTGTCGTGCTCATTTTTCTTCTGATCAGCCTGGCCAGTTAAAAATTATTCCACAAGGATTCTTGACTTCAATATTCTGGTCAAGAAAAATATAATGGAGTCACTCTCTCTCCAATCCGTCTATCCTGAATAAAATCCATTAATTATAGAACCTCGATGCAAGAATTATTCTGAATTCATTTTTTGGATGATTACAGTAAAAACTACAAATCTTGCTAATAAGAAGACCCATAGAAATTATGAATAATATAGTTGCCTGCTCTTTCAAAACAAATCTAAAATCAGATTAAACAGCCCTTGAGGAGGCATTATAACAAAACATAATTAAACAGTTAATGCAAACCTATAAATGGTGAAGGGAAGCTTACGAGAAAAAAAGAACATTAGCCAGAGTGCAATATAGATTTACGTCTGATCCAAATGTACCAGTTTCTGGGGATTAAAACTACTCTCATGATATAAATTATAATTAGGGTTAGAATTAGGTTTTATTGTCATGTACATTGACGTACAGGAAGACAGGAGTATATGAAAAGTGAACAAAGTGGCCATCTTTGGTACAAAGGTATCTAGGTACAAAATTGGTGGTATAAATTATAAAACTAAAGAAATAAGTTAAAAGTTAAATTTTACAGTTGTTCTTAGTATAAAGTAGAAAAATAAATAAATAACATTATAAGTTCAGCATTTCAGTCCTTCTTTAGCTCTGGGCCGGCAGATGCTCCATATCAGGCTGCTCCTTTGATGTTCGCATTTCTCCTGAGGACTCAATATGCTGGGCACATTCTCCTCCATGCTGGGGACATTCTCCTCCATGCTGGACACATTCTCCCCCCTGCTGGGTACATTCTCCTCCATGTAACATTATAAGTTCAGCATTTCAGTCCTTCTTTAGCTCTGGGCCGGCAGATGCTCCATATCAGGCTGCTCCTTTGATGTTCGCATTTCTCCTGAGGACTCAATATCTCCCCCATGCTGGGGACATTCTCCTCCATGCTGGGCACATTCTCCTCCATGCTGGGCACATTCTCCTCCATGCTGGGGACATTCTCCCCCCTGCTGGGCACATTCTCACCCAAGCTGGACACATTTTCCCCCAACTTAGTCACATTCTCCCCCGTGCTGGGCACATTCTCCCCCATGCTGGACATGTTCTCCCCCGTACTGGACACAGTCTACCTCATGCAGGACAGATTCTCCCCTGTGCTGAGCACATTCTGCCCGATGCTGGGCAGATTCTCCCCCGTACTGGACACATTCTCCCCCATGCTGAGCACATTCTCCTCCATGCTGGGCACATTCTCCCCCATGCTGGGCACATTCTCCCCATGCTGGACACATTCTTCCTCATGCTGGGCACATTCTCCCCCATGCTGGGCACATTCTCCTCCATGCTGGGCACATTCTCCCCCATGCTGGGCACATTCTCCCCATGCTGGACATATTCTTCCTCATGCTGGGCACATTCTCCCCCATGCTGGGCACATTCTCCCCCATGCTGGGCACATTCTCCCAAATGGAGGAGAAAGTGAGGACTGCAGATGCTGGAGATCAGAGCTGAAAATGTGTTGC
>NW_025213689.1:19363-24265 GCF_004010195.1 Chiloscyllium plagiosum | reverse complement strand
CACATTCTCCCCCATGCTGGGCACATTCTTCTCCATTCTGGACACATTCTCCCCCATGCTGGGCACATTCTACCCACATGCTGTGCACATTCTCCCCCATGCTTGACACATTCTCCCCCATGCTGGGCACATTCTACCCACATGCTGTGCACATTCTCCCCCATGCTTGACACATTCTCCCCCATGCTGGGCACATTCTACCCACATGCTGTGCACATTCTCCCCCATGCTTGACACATTCTCCCCCATGCTGGGCACATTCTACCCACATGCTGTGCACATTCTCCCCCATGCTTGACACATTCTCCCCCATGCTGGGCACATTCTTCTCCATGCTTAGCAAATTCTCCCACATGCTGGGCACATTCACCCCCGTACTGGGCACATTCCCTTCATGCTGGGCACATTCTCCCCCATGCTGGGCACATTCTCCTCCATGCTTAGCAAATTCTCCCACATGCTGGGCACATTCACCCCCGTACTGGGCACATTCCCTTCATGCTGGGCACATTCTCCCCCATGCTGGGCACATTCTCCTCCATGCTTAGCAAATTCTCCCACATGCTGGGCACATTCACCCCCGTACTGGGCACATTCCCTTCATGCTGGGCACATTCTCCCCCATGCTGGGCACATTCTCCTCCATGCTTAGCAAATTCTCCCACATGCTGGGCACATTCACCCCCGTACTGGGCACATTCCCTTCATGCTGGGCACATTCTCCCCCATGCTGGGCACATTCTCCTCCATGCTTGGCACATTCTCCCCATGCTGGGCACATTCACCCCCGTACTGGGCACATTCCCTTCATGCTGGGCACATTCTCCCCCATGCTGGGCACATTCTCCCCCGTGATGGGCACATTCTCCCCCGTGCTGAGGACATTCTCCCCATGTTTGACACATTCTCCCCCATGCTTGGCACATTCTCTCCCGTGCTGGACACACTCTACCCCGTGCTGAGCACAATCTCCCCCATGCTTGGCACATTCTCCACCATGCTGGGTGCATTCTCCCCCGTGCTGGGCACATTCTCCTTCATGCTGAGCACATTCTCCCCCGTACTGGACACCTTCTCATCCATGCTGGGCATATTCTCCCCCATGCTGGACACATTCTCCCCCGTATTGGGCACAATCCCCCCTGTGCTGGGTGCATTCTCCCCCATGCTGGGCACATCCTCCTCCATGCTGGACACATTCTCCCCTGTGCTGGATACATTCTCCCCCGTACTGGGCACATTCTCCTCCATGCTGGGCACATTCTCCCCGATGCTGGACACATTCTCCCCCATGCTGGGTGCATTCTCCCTAATGCTGAGCACATTCACCTCCATGCGGGACACAATCCCCCCATACTGGGCACATTCTACCTCTCGCTGGGTTCATTCTCCTCCATGCTGGACACATTCTCCCCCGTACTGGGCACATTCTCCTCCATGCTGGGCACATTCTCCACCAAGCTGGGCACATTGTCCCCCATGCTGGGTGCATTCTCCCCCATGCTGGGCACATTCTCCTCCATGCTTGGCACATTCTCCCCCATGCTTGGTGCATTCTCCCCCGTGCTGGGCACATTCTCCTCAATGCTGGGCCCATTCTTCTCCATGCTTGGCACATTCTCCACCAAGCTGGGCACATTCTCCCCCATGCTGGGTGCATTCGCCCCCATGCGAGGCACATTCTCCTCCATGCTGAGCACATTCTCCCCCGTTCAGATCACATTCTCCCCCATGCTGGGCACATTCACCCACATGCGGGGCACATTCTCCCCCGTACTGGGCACATTCTCCCCCGTGCTGGACGCATTCTTCTCCGTTCTGGGCACATTCTCCCACGTGCTGGACGCATTCTTCTCCGTTCTGGGCACATTCTACCGCATGCTGGTCACATTCTCCCCCATACTAGGCACACTCTCCTCCATGCTGGGCATATTCTCACCCATGCTGGACACATTCTCCCCCATGCTGTGTGCATTCTCCCCCGTGCTGGGCACATTCACCTCCATGCTGGACACATTCTCCCCCGTACTGGGCACATTCTCCCCCATGCTGGGCACTTTCTCCCCCATGCTGGGTGCATTCTCCCCTGGGCTGGGCACATTCTCCTCCATGTTGGGCACATTCTCCCCCATACTGGGCACATTCTCCTCCATGCTGGACACATTCTCCCCCGTGCTGAGCACATTCTCCTCCATGCTGGGCACATTCTCCCCTGTGCTGGTCTCATTCTCCCTCATGCTGGACACATTGTCCTCCATGCTTGGCACATTCTCCCCCATGCTGGGCACATTCTCTACCGTGCTGCGCACATTCTACCCCATAATGGGCAAATTCCCCTCCATGCTGGGCAAATTCTCCCACGTACTGGGTACATTCTACCGCATGCTGGTCACATTCTCACCCATACTAGGCACACTCTCCTCCGTGCTGGACACATTCTCCTCCATGCTGGACACATTCTCCTCCATGCTGGGCACATTCTCCTCCATGCTGGGCACATTCTCCTCCATGCTGGGCACATTCTCCTCCATGCGGGACACATTCTCCCCCGGAATGGGCACATTCTCTCCCATGCTGGACACATTCTCCCTCATGCTGGGCACATTCTCCTCCATGTGGGACACATTCTCCCCCGTGCTGGTCAAAGCACACTCTCCACCGTGCTGGGCACATTCTCCCCGATGCTGAACACATTCTCCCCAATGCTGGGTGCATTCTCCCCTTGCTGGGCACATTATCCTCCATGCTGGATACATTCTCCCCCGTAATGGGCACATTCTCCTCCATGCGGAACACATTCACCCCCATGCTGGACACATTCTCCCCCATGCTGGGCACATTCTCCCCCATGCTGTACACATACTCCCCTGTGCTGGGCAGATTCTCCCCTGTGCTGGGCAGATTCTCCCCTGTGCTGGACACATTCTCCTCCATGCTGATCACATTATCCTCCATTCTGGACACATTCTCCCCCGTGCTGAGCACATTCTCCTCCATGCTGGACACATTTTCCCGCATGCTGGACACTTTGTCCCCCATGCTTGGTACATTCTTCCCCATGCTGGGCACATTCTCCCCCATACTGGGCACATTCTCCTCCATACATTCTCCTCCGTGCTGGGCATATTCTCCTCCATACTTAACACATTCTCCCCAATGCTGGGCACATTCTCGCCCATACTGGGCACATTCTCCTCCATGCGAGGCACATTCTCCCCCGGGCTGGACACATTCTGCCCATGCTGGGCACATTCTCCCCCGGGCTGGACACATTCTCCCCCATGCTGAGCACATTCTCCTCCATGCAAGACACATTCTCCCCCGTTCTGGACACATTCTCCCCCGTGCTGGACACATTCTCCCCCGTGCTGGGCACATTCTCCTCCAAGCTGGGCACATTTTCCGCCATACTGGACACATTCTCCTCCATGTTGGACACATTCTCCCCCATACTGGGCACATTCTCTCCCCTGCTGTGCCCGTTCTCTCCGGTGCTGGACACATTCTCCCCGATGCTGGGCACATTCTCCTCCGTGCTGGACACGTTCTCCCCCGTATTGGATACATTCTCCCCCGTGCTGGGCTCATTCTCCACCATGCTGCACACATTCTCCCCCGGCTGGGCACATTCACCCCTTGCTAGACACATTCTCTCCCGTGCTGGACACATTCTCCCCCATGCTGGGCACATTCTCCCCCCTGCTGGGCACATTCTCCTCCATGCTGGACACATTCTCCCCCATGCTGGACACATTCTCCCCCGTACTGGGCACATTCTCCTCCATGCTGGACACATTCTCCCCCATGCTGGGCACATTCTACCTCATGCTGGACACCTTCTCCCCCATGCTGGGCACATTCTCCCCTGTGGCGGTCACCTTCTACCCCGTGCTGGTCACATTTTCCCCCGAACTGGACACTTTCTCCTCCATGCTGGGCACATTCTCCTCCTTGCTTGGCACATTCTTCCCCATGCTGGACCCATTCTTCCCCATGCTGGACACATTCTCCCCCATGCTGGGCACATTCTCCCCCATGCTGGACACATTCTCACCATGCTGGGCACATTCTCCCCCATGGTGGGCACATTCTCCCTCATGATGGACACATTCTCCCCCATGCTGGGCACATTCTCCCCCATGCTGGGCACATTCTCCCCAGTGCTGGTAACATTCTCCTCCATGCTGGGCACGTTCTCCCCCGTGCTGGACACATTCTCCCCCGTGCTGAGCACATTCATCCCCATGCTTGACACATTCTCCCCCATGCTGGACACATTCTCCCCAGTGCTGGGCAGATTCCACCCAATGCTGGTCACATTCTCCCCCGTACTGGGCAAATTCTCCTCCATGTTGGACACATTCTCCCCCATGCTGGGCTCATTCTACTCCATCCTGGACAAATTCTCTTCCATGCTTGGCACATTCTTCCCCATTTGGGCACATTCTCCTCCATGCTTGGCACATTCTCCTCCGTACTGGGCATATTCTCCTCCATACAGGACACATTGTCCCCCGTACTGGTCACATTCTCCCCCATGCTGGACACATTCTCCTCCATGTGGGACACATTCTCCCCCGTGCTGGTCACATTCTCCCCTGTGCTGGGCAGATTCTCCCCTGTGCTGGACACATTCTCCTCCATGCTGATCACATTATCCTCCATGCTGGGCACATTCTCCCCCATAGTGGGCACATTCTCCTCCATACATTCTCCCCGGTGCTGGGCACATTCTCCTCCATGCTTAACACATTCTCCCCAGTGCTTGGCACATTCTCCCCCATACTGGGCACATTCTCCTCCATGCGAGGCACATTCTCCCCTGTGCTGGACACATTCTGCCCATGCTAGGCACATTCTCCCCCATGCTGGGCACATTCTCCCCCGGGCTGGACACATTCT
>NW_025213689.1:0-4326 GCF_004010195.1 Chiloscyllium plagiosum | reverse complement strand
AGTCCCTCCTCCCTACCTTTTATCTTAGCCTGCTGGACACACTTTCCTCATTCCTGAAGAAGGGCTCATGCCCGAAACGTCGATTCTCCTGCTCCTTGGATGCTTCCTGACCTGCTGCGCTTTTCCAGCAACACATTTTCAGCTCTTACCTTAAAGCCAATTTTGCATCCATTTGGCTAACTCCCCCTGGATGCCATGTGATCTAACCTTACTAAAGTCTTAATGTCTGGGGTCCTGCCCAAAACAAAAGAGTGCCATAGGTATAACCTTATCATTGCGGACATGGCCAGCCATTTCCCAGAGGCTGTTCCCTTGAGCATCATTTCCACCAAAACCTTATTGAGAGAGTTGAACCAATTCTTCACCTTGTCAAGTCTGCCTGTTGGGATTTGGATGGTCCAGGCCTCAAATTTCATATCCAAAATATTGCGGAAGTTATGGGTAGCTTGGACATGAGCCAGTGGAAGTTTTCAATGTACTGTGCACAATCACAGAGGCAATAGAACAGTATCACTAAGCTCTAAAATCAATGATCTACCATGTCAGTGACAAACAACTAGATTGTCTATTCAATGCCAGGGATTAAACCAATGAGTCCATTGATTTTACTGTATTTGAATCATTTCATGGACACCAGGTGGGAGAGCTTGTGAAAGATCTTTAGAGCAGAAGGAGGAAATCACTACCTTGGACTAAGGAGTAGAGTTGTGAGAGTGACTCTCAGGAGCCTGTAAAATAGCCCAGGAACACTTGAAAATCTCTCAAACAGCAGGAACACAAAGCAAACAAACTTACCAGGACCTGACCTTTCAGCCAGGATACTGTGCTAGTGCTACTAACTAGCACTAGGTAAACCTTTAAAGGTTTAGTTCAATGATCCATATCAAGTAATAAAGAAGCCCATAGAAGTGAATTATCTGATTGAGACCTCTGATCAGAGTGAAAAAAAGGGAAATATTGTTTTATATCAACATGATAAAGCACTGCTACCCTTGAAAAGGGAACAAGCAAATAATCTCATTGACACCAACTTAAAGGACAAAGATAGTAGAGGGGATGAATTAGAGGGAGATGTGGGTGAGGCCCACATTGAATCTCCAACTATCCAGCCAACATATGTAGAAGTATTAGCAAACATGAACTCCTTATTCACCCACCTAGATGCAGAACAGTGAAGAGACTTAATGAGGTTGCTCACCTTCAAGGGCTTGTGTGGAGACAAGTTAGGCTGCATCATCCTGTCTCGACATGATGTGGATTTAGCAAAGCTCCTTGTCCCACCATGAGGCATTAGACTTCTCTGCTAGGCCCAGAAAAGCTTTAGAAGATTCAACAGTGGACTAACTTTATGCTGGAGCACCAGCCAATAGTGTCAAAATGTGTGACGCTAGAAGAACACAGCCAGTCAGACAGCAACTGAGGAGCAAGAGAGTCGATGTTTTGAGCATAAGTTCTTCATCAGGAATGAGCACATTCCTGATGAAGAGCTTATGCCCGATCTCCAGCATCTGCATCCTCACTTTCTCCCACCAGCTAATAGAACCAGATAGCATTTTGGGTTAAAAGCCGGTTTCAACTCCACTGTAATGAATATAAACTCAAGCAATTTAAAGGAATGCATTTTTCCCTTTTTGGGCTTCAGATTCAACCATATAAGGTGTGTTTTCTATGTGTTGCTAAATGTTGTATGAGTTCACATAATCAGGGCTACTTAGAATCCATTAATGCCAATTTAATATCTATTACGGCTTTCAACCAGTGCTTGCACATTACTGTTGGTGAAGCAAAATAATCAGCTGACAAACGACTTTTCAAAGTGATAGGGCATAGTTTGACTTTTAAGAAAGCATGCACCATAAATCGAATAGATCAAACTCAGCCAGCTTTATTAGTACATAAGTTAATGTGGTTGCAGACGTTTTTTTTTTCCATGAATGTCAAGAGGAAGAAGAAGGCTTATGGTAGGATGAGATGTGATGGCTCATTTAGGGCACTTAAGAGTTACAAGTTAGCCAGGAAAGACCTAAATGGAGCTAAGAAGAGCCAGGAGGGGAATGAGGTGTTGTTGGCAGATAGGATCAAGGAAAACCCAGAGGCTTTCTACAGCTATATTAGGAATAAAACAATGACTAGAATAAGATTACTGTCAATCAACGATAGTAGTGGGAAGTTGTGCGTGGAGTCAGAAGAGATAGGGGAAGTGCTAAATGAATACTTTTTGTCAGTATTCACACTAGAAAAAGACAATATAGTCGAGGAGAAGTCTGAGAAACAGGCTACTAGACTAGATGGAATTGAGGTTCACAAGGAGGAGGTGTTAGCAATTCTGGAAAGTGTAAAAATAATTAAGTCCCCTGGGCCAGATGGAGTTTATCCTAGGATTCTCTGGGAAGCCAGGGAGGAGATTGCCATGCCTTTGGCTTTGATCTTTATGTTGTCATTGTCTACAGAAATAGTACTAGAAGACTGGAGGATAGCAAATGTTGCTCCCTTGTTCAAGAAGGGGAGTAGAGATAACCCTGGTAATTATAGACCTGTGAGCCTTATTTCAGTTGTGGGTAAAGTGTTGGAAAGGGTTGTAAGACATAGGATTTATCATCATCTAGAGAGGAATAAACTGATTTGAGATAGTTAATACGGTTTTGTGAAATGTGGGTTATGCCTCAAAAACCTTATTGAGTTCTTTGAGAAGGTGACCAAATAGGTGGATGAGGGTAAAGCAGTTGGAATGGTCTATATGGGTTTCAGTAAGGCGTTTGATAAGGTTCCTCATGGTAGGCTATTGCATAAAATACGGAGGCATGGGATTGGGGGTGATTTAGCAGTTTGGATCAGAAACTGGCTAGCTGAAAGAAGACAAAGGGTGGTGATTGATGAGAAATATTCATCCTGGTGTTCAGTTACTAGTAGTGTACCACAAGCATCTGTTTTGGGTCCACTGTTGTTTGTCATTTTTATAAATGACCTGGATGAAGGTATAGAAGGATGGATTAGTAAATTTGCCGATGACACTAAGGTCAGTAGAGTTGTGGATGGTGCAGAAGGATGTTGTAGGTTACAGAGAGAGATCGATAAGCTGCAGAGCTGAGCTGAGAGGTGGCAAATGGAGTTTAATGTGGAAAAGTATGAGGTGATTCACTTTGGAAGGAGTAAAGGGATATAGAATACTGGGCTAATGATAAGATTCTTGGTGGTGTAGATGAGCAGAGAGATCTCGGTGTCCAGATACATAGATCCTTGAAATTTGCCACCCAGGTTGATAGGGTTGTTAAGAAGGCATACAATGTGTTAGCTTTTAATAGTAGCGGGATTGAGTTTTGCAACCATGAGATCATGCTGCAGCTGTACAAAATTCTTTTGCTGCCACACCTGGAGTATTGCATACAGTTCTGGTCACCTCATTATAGGAAGGATGTGGAAGCTTTGGCAAGGGTTCAGAGGAGATTTACTAGGATGTTGCCTGGTATGGAGGGAAGGTCTTATGAGGAAAGGCTGAGGGACTTGCGGCTGTTTTCGTTAGAGAGAAGAAGGTTGAGAAGTGACTTACTTGAGACATGTAAGTTAATCAGAGATTTAGATAGTTTGGACAGTGATAGCCTTTTTCCTCAGATGGCGATAGCTTGCACGAGGGGACATAGCTTTAAATTGAGGGGGATCGATATAGAACAGATGTCCGGAGTAGTTTCTTTACTCAGAGAGTAGTAGGCAAATGGAACGCATTGCCTGTAACAATAGTAGACTTGCCAACGTTAAGGGCATTTTAATGGTCATTGGATAGGCGTATGGACAAGAATGGAATAGCGTAGGTTAAATGGGCTTCAGATTGGTTCCACAGGTCGGTGCAACATTGAAGGCTGAAGGGCCGTACTGCGCTGTAATGTTCTATATTCTATGTTGTATGAATGATACCTGGAATAAATAAGTTTCTACCTCAGTTCAAACTGAAAATAAAAGTTTCACAAATATTGTTGTATAGTATAGGCACTGTCGTATTGGAGTCATTAATGAATATGTTAATTGTTAGAATGTATCATCAGTGCTGTAGATGATATTAGGTCACTTATAGCAAAACTGGTGAAAGTTTCTCATTAAGTCCTGCAACATACTCCCTCATATATTGCGTAAGTAGCCAATAAAGGCTTATCAATTTGCAACAACATAATTTCCAGCGCTCTCCTGTCGAAGACCTGCTGACCCCAGTCATGATATTAATGTCGATACAAGAGCCCCACTCTGATGTTATACCAGGAATATTATTTTATATGAATATTTCAAACACAATAAAATCCCAGCACTTATGTACAAGGATTAATTCACCTGATAAAC
>NW_025213688.1:22812-35043 GCF_004010195.1 Chiloscyllium plagiosum | reverse complement strand
ATATTATTCGCAAGAACAAGTTGTATTTCTGGTATGGAAAGATTTTCCTACCAACAGTTCTCCACGTTCCACTGGACACTCTACCCTTTCTTTTCTGTCATGGGCGAGAAAAAGCCTCTCAAAACATTTCCTGAAGGAAGCTAGACTCGAACATTTCTAGTTGTTTTAAGCAGGTGTGCAGTGGATATTCCAGGTGAGATGCAACTGGCTCAACCACTCACTTTTACACCAAACCGTATTTATTTAGACATGCACAAAACAAAGCCAAATTTGGAATCATAGCACTTTGTAGAAGCTTCATTGACTCTATTGCGACGTAACGATGCTATTCCAAATACTTGCAACATTCCCATAAACACCCCCTTGGCCAAATAGCGGTAAAGTTCAACACAGGTTTTTACAGGAGAGATAAGTGATTGAGAGAAAATATCAGCATGGAGCTGTTTGTTTGACAAGCAAGCTGAAAAAAATACTGTTTGCTTTCTGAATCCAAAACAAACCAAACTCCAAGATCTGCTTTTGGAACTGACCACTCCCCTCTCATTGTGCAAGTTTTTTTTTTAACTTGAAAGCATTTGCCTGAGACAGTACCTGTTGGCTTTAATTAAACTGGTCATAAAAACCATCCAAATTAGATACATCGAAACCTATATGTTCACGGCCCCTTTGCAATGGACGGACAGCCTGATCTTGTTAAAGGAGCTGCATCGTCATACTACTTAACGAACACTTATTCTCTCGATATGACCTCCACGTACTTGCACTTTTCGGCAATAGTCCTTTGGAGTTGCATATCTCCGCATCTCTCATCATCAATGTTTGACAAGATCCGCATCTGTTAATACTGAGACTTCTTCACCTGCTGCTCCTGGCTTCTGCGAGTAAACCTCACCTCTGCAAACAAATGATTTACGACATTCTAGCGCTTCCTCCTGCCCCAACCCCAGACCTGGTTGTACATTCTAATGCAGATATTTTGTCTCCACTGCGCCTTCCTTTATCACTTAAATAAAATTCACAGTCTTATCCTGGTTTTCTACATCCGTCCTCCCAGTGTTTTTTTCCAAACAAACATCACTGAAAATTCCCGTCGCCTATTTATGTATGATGTATTTTAATACTATTGTCCACCCATCAAAATTGGTTTGATCCTTTCAAACTCAATGTATTTTTAGCGAGGGTCCTTCGTTCGATTCCTGAAAACTTATCTGGACATATCTGGCAGAATCTCTTATTACATTTAAGATGCCTTTCCTCACGCCCTCATAGTTATCGGACACCTCCTCGGATATTGCTTTATACACCTCACTAGCTCTACCTCGCAGTTTTGTTTGGATCAATAAAACCCATATGGTCTCTGGCCACTTCAGTCAATTTGCCACCTTCTCAAACCAGATGAAGAAGGCTTCCACATCCTTTTCGAAGAACATCAGGACTGCAGATGCTGGAGACAAGAGTCGGAGAGGGTGGTGTTGGAAAAACACAGATGGTCAGGCAGCAATTGAGGAGCAGGAGAGTCGACGTTTCGGGCACAATCCTTTTGTGAGGAATGAGGCTGGGTGCCAAGGATTTTAAGAGAAAAATGGGAGGAGGTTGTATCGGGGAACGTAACTGGGAATACAATATGTAAATGAGGGTCGAGTGAAAGTGATAATTCGGAAAGGAGGCTGGAGCAGATACATGATATTGCTTTATACACCTCACTAGCTCTACCTCGCAGTTTTGTTTGGATCAATAAAACCCATATGGTCTCTGGCCACTTCAGTCAATTTGCCACCTTCTCAAACCAGATGAAGAAGGCTTCCACATCCTTTTCGAAGAACATCAGGACTGCAGATGCTGGAGACAAGAGTCGGAGAGGGTGGTGTTGGAAAAACACAGATGGGCAGGCAGCAACTGAGGAGCAGGAGAGTCGACGTTTCGGGCACAACCCTTTTGTGAGGAATGAGGCTTGAGTGCCAAGGAGCTTAAGAGAAAAATGGGAGGAGGTTGGTTCGGGGAACGTAACTGGGAATACAATATGTAAATGAGGTTCGAGTGAAAGTGATAGATTCTTTTGGACATCGGACGGAAGTGAAGAGGGATATGTGGGAACAGTTCTTGCACTTCTTTCGATTGCATGGGAAGATGATGGGAGGGGACATTGGTTTGGGGGCTTTGAAGTGACAAGGGAGTCGCGGAGGGATGGTGTTTCTGAATCCAGATAGGGGCAGCGAGGAAAATATATCTGTGGTGGTGGGATCTGTTTGTATGTGGATGAAATAACGGGGGATAGTGCGTTGCATCCGAAAGTAGGTGGGGTGGAAGGAAAGGACCAGTGATGTTCTGTCGTGCTTTCCATTTGAAGGGCGGGGTTCAAGGGTGGAAGTGTGGGACGTGGAGGAGATGCATTGTAAGGCAGACATTCTTCTCATTAAAGTTATGAGATCGCTGGATATTTTTAAACAGTTCCCCAATAGACCTTTGGCTGCGATGTGTTTGCTCTCCTCCTCACTATCTTCCTTCCTAAGCCTATGTTCTATCTTCACCTCCATCCTTTTAAGCTGACTTTCCTGTCTCAGTGACAATTTCTGAAATTCAAACTCTGTCTCTTTGTCCCATACAACTCTCTCTTTCTCTCTGTATCTCTTTCTCCCTTTCTTCTGCTCGGGCTTTCTTTTCCTTCTCTTTTGTTCTGGTGAAGCAATTCTTTCGCTTCATTTTTGGTCTGCTCAGACGATCCGTTCCGATTGCTTTTCATTGCAATTCAAACTGTTTCAGTTTCCTTTCGTGTTCAAGCTGCTTCACCTCCAATTAAATTCTAGCAATTTACGAAGATTCACAAGACATTTCCTGCAATTTTAAATGCAGAATCATTTCTGTAATTCCCATCCGTTTTTCTCACAGCTGAAGACAACACGAAGATTTGCCTTCCTTTTCGCCATAATAGTGAATATTGTGGAATAAATTCAATGCAAGGCTTAGAAATGAGTAAGTCAGTAATATAACAAGCTTCAACCGGAGAATCAGCAAATGGAGCACACGCTGCCATCATGCCAGTCAAAAATTAAAATTATCGGTTCTGTTCGAGTTTTGCATGTTTATTTTCTGCACAACGTGTTTTCACTGGTAGGTCTTCTTGAGTCTGATGATTACGTTTGTAGCTATGGAGTAGATGAAAAAATGTACATCTGTTGTTGAATCTTCCGACTCAAACATTATTCTGGTGTGTAGAATATCGAAATAACAAGAAAAGAATGACAAGGAAATTTGGTAAGGCTTTGAACATTTCAAAAGTAGGAGTCAACTCTGCTGTTGAGAAATACCTTCTGCTTCTTCAAAACGGCGGATTTATAATGGCTCTATCGAAGGTTAGGGATTGAACAGATTAACGAATTTTGGTCGTATCAGCCAACGAAGAGGAACACAGCTTGCTGTCACAGGAGTATTCTTCACTATCTTTGGAGTTTCTGACTGATTCGCTTCACATATGAGAAAAACATGATATCGATCACACTGGAACAACGTGGTGCTAGGAGTTCTATCAACTGTTAATATTTTCGGTCACTCAGCACATGATAGTTCTGAGCCAAGTAGATAACTTTTTATCTGAGTCTAGCATTGCTGAAAAACATCCCAACTAACATGAAACATGTTTGTCCATTTGAACAGAATGATACTGATTATTTCCCGTAATACAATGCTACAAAAAAAACTGGGGAAGTAAGGAATCAAAATAACGTATCAACAAACGAAACACATTCTTGAAAGCCACAGGCTAAACGTTTGTGTACACGAACCACCAGATTACGCAAATCCCGAGTTCTTGAAGGACGTGTTCACAGAGAAAGTGGATGAATTGGTGATTATTTAAAATTGATAACCATATCTGCAAGCTGGTAACTTGCAAATTCACTGGTTCATAAATGAGTAGGACAGAGAAAGAAGAGGCGTTCGACTCATGCCAGATGTTAGTTAAAAAGCCATACCCAGTTGCAAAGATTGTGAACACAGGTAACGTCAGAAAAGAACTAGATTGGAAAGATACAACATTTAATTTTATTGAGCATGGATCTGATAAAATGATGGAAAGCAGAATATGAGCACAGAACGAATTATTTTCTTTCCTTCAAGGTTTCTTTGTGTGCTACAAAACATGTTAAGTCACTTTAAATACACGACATTTCCTGTTCAGAGTCAAATTTGTTCGTACATTTTCTTAATGTACAATAATCAGTTTTGACAGCCGTGACGAAATGCCACACCCTTACTCAGGTTTATGCACCCAGCCTTAAAACTTTCCCTGATCACAGTAATACACAATGTGGAATCCTAACGCACTGAGTTCACTAGATCCCAGATTTTCTTCCGTCCCAAGGTTAATTACTACTTTTCTTTGCATGATGTTTGATCTAAAATAGACAAAAAGAATATGAAATTGATACAACAATGTCAGTTGTCATTTAATAAGACAAGAAAAATCTCAAGAATATTTCTGCTTTTTTTCCACAACTGCGAATAATATCGAGTAAATTGATTGCACGACTTAGAAATGAGATTGCTGAAAGTATTAGAAGAAAACTTCAATGAAGGAAACCAACAAATGGAACACCTCTTGTTGTCACATCAGTTCAAGACCACCAGAAAATGATGGTTTTTGCTCAGTTTTGCTTTTCTCTACACAATATGTTCTCACTGATGGCCTCTTCTTCAGTCTGCTGAGCTAAGGTGGTGTTCAGATGAGGACAATTCGAGGATTGTTAGAGGACAATTCGAATGACAAAACATGCAGATGTAAGTCAGGTAGAAACAAGAAGAAAAAGACAGGAAATTTTGGGAAGCTCTTGAACAATTTCGGAATAGGACAAGTTTGTCACATGTTTGATTTGGATCTTCAATCTACTTCTCCAAAAATATCTCGTACACATTCCAAGAACAAGTCTTCAACACCATTAGTACAGATTAGAGTTCTCCAGTGAACATGTAACATGAAGTCTCCTTTTTTACTGCATTAGCCTAGTTGCATGAATCATGATTTGCCCAGTTTAAACTGTAGTCAACTATGTGTCCTGTTGTGGACCACAGCACGACCCTCAAAATATTTCAACAAAGTAGCCGGGTCACGAATTTTGCTAGCTGATTTAAGCGGGTTTATAGTGGAAATTACAGGAGTGATGCAGCTGGTCAAACCACTTAGTTTCAAACCAAATAGAATTTATTTACACGATTACCAAATGAAACACAAACAGAACAGAATATAGAAGATCTTCACCGACGCCAAAATCCAACCAACTATCCCAAATTAATTATGCTGTTCCAAATTCTATATAATGCTGATAAACACACTTTGGCGGAAATAAAAAGGTAAGATTAAACATGGGTTCTTGCAGGAGACAGAGATATGGCAGAGAGTCTCAGCAAAGATAAACTTCTTCCATGAAGCTGTTTCTTGGACCAGCAGCCACAAAACTGGCTGGCAGCTTTCAATGAACAGCCAGAATGCTAAAACCCAAACCAAAGAAAAGCTGCGCTGTGAGAACTGGCCACACCCCTTTGAATATAAAACTTTTTTTTTCAAACTTGAAAACGTTTTGCCTGTTAATTTCGAATCAAAATGGCTCCAGAACCCTTCAAACCCAGGCCTTGCGGAATTGCTGCATTTCCAAGCAGTCTGGAAAAGAAAAAGCCCATGACAGCATAACCTTTTTTTAAAATATCAGTATCGTTGACGTCCATTGTCATTTCTCAAAGGTCCCCAAGTTGATATAATACCAATTATTGATTTGGAGGTGCCGTTATTGGACTAGGGTGTACAATGTTAAAAATCACGCAACATCAGTTTATAGTTCAACAGGTGTATTTGGAAGCACTGGGTTTCATAGTGCAGCTTCTTCATCCGGTACCTGTGACGTTTTAGATCATTAGTTGCAGAATTTACTGCAAAAGTTTCCAGTGTGACGCAACTGAAATTATATCTTGAATAATCCAGACAATTTTCAATTTATAAATCCAGGTATGTTCAATATATAATTTCAGTTGCATCACACTGTAAGCTTTTGCCATAAGTTTTGTCATACAATCTTATACTCCTCAAACACCTGATGAAGTAGCGGCGCTCTGAAAGCTAGTGCTTCAAAATAAACCTATTGGACTATAATCTGGTATTGTGTGATTTTTAACTATAAACAGCTTTGGGGCCCTTAACTACATTTTAATGTTGCAACAATAAAAGCAGACTGAATGGGTGATGTCAAGTTCCCGCAGGATGCAGAATTTTCTTGCAAGTTATAGCCTTCAGTTTTAGTTGTTGAGGTCGTTAAGCTGAATCTGGATGTTGTTATTCTTCTCCCGCTTGCAGTTAAAAGCTAGCACTATCTTTCACCTCATAAAATGGCATGTGAGACAATCAACCTGTCGTTAAGCTGAATCTGGACGTTGTTGTTCTTCTCCCGCTTGCAGTTAAAAGCTAGCACTCTCTTTCACCTCATAAAATGGCATGTGAGACAATCAACCTTGAGGAAGTTGCCTTTGCCAAAACGGGCGGGGGGGGGGTGGTAATGGGATGTTACGTTACTGAAACAGTTGACTATTAGTATGAATGAATGAATTAAGAACATAGAATAGTAAAGCATGTACAGGCCATTAAGCACTCAATGTTGTACTGACATTTTATCCTATGTGTCCCGACAAGACTTGCTTAAATGTCTGTCATGCATCTGACTCTCTTGCCGTGCCTGGCAGTACATTCCACACACACAATACACCCTGCATTAAGAAAAAAACACTACCCCCTGATATCTCTCCAAAACATTCCTCCAATCCGCTTAAAATCATGCCCCCTCGTGATAAACATTTCCTTCTGGGAAGAAGTCTCTGATTATCTACGCTTTCTATGCCTCTCATCATCTCGTGCTTGTATCAAGTCACCTCTCATCCTTCTTCCCTACAATGAGAAAACCGAAGTTCCATCAAACTTTCTTCATAAGACATGCCTCCAGTTCAGGCAGTATGCTGGTTCCTTTGCTCTGCATGCTCTATCAAGTTTTCACATCCGACATATAATAAGGCGACAATAAAAGAACAAAATCATCGAAGTGTCATCTAACCACGGCTCTATAGTGCTGCAATATAACATCGAAGCTTTTAAACTCAAACTCCCTGCTAATGAAAGCAGGCACAACATCCGCCTTCTTCACAGCCCTATTAAATTGTGTGGCAACTTTGAAGGATCGATGCATGTGGACACCAAGATCTTACTGTTCCTTCGCATTGACAAGAATCTTGCCTTAAACCATGAAACCTGCATTCAAATTCTACCTTCCAAAATGAATCACTACACATTTTTCCAGGTGGAATTCCACCTGCCTCTATCTCAGCCCATCTCTGCATCCTGCCAATGTCCCATTTACAATGTACAACAGACCTCGACATTATCCACGATTCCACCCGCTCCGTGTCATCGGTCAAATTATTAACCCACGATTCCACTTCATTTGTAAATATTACAAAGAGCAGAGATCTCAGAACAGATCCCTGTGGAACTTCACTGATCACCAAGCTCCAGTCTGAACACTTTCCATCTGCTTCCAAAGTCTGCCTTCTATTGGCAAGCCAATTCTCTATCTCGACAGCCACGTTTCCCTGTATCCAATGCCTGATTACTAGCTGAATGAGCTTACCATGGGGAACATTTCAAACGCCTTGATAACTCCTTTCCCACCACATCCACTAATTTACCTTCATCAATGTGTTTTCTCAATCTTCAAAAAATGCAACAAGATTCATGGGGCATGACCTACCTCTCACAAAGCCATGCTGGCTATCTCTCATCAAACTATGCTTTTCCAAATAGACATAAATCTTGTATCTCAGAATTACGTATAATAATTTGCCTACCATCTACGTCAGCCTGAATGGTCTGTAATTCGCAGGAGTATTCCTATTCTGTTTCTTGAACAAGTAGATAATATTTGCCACCCTCCAATCAACTGGTTCTACTCCAGTGGACAGAGGGCAGAAAGGACATCAGTAAAGTGCATCAACCTCTTCCCTGACTTCCTGTCGTAAACTGGATAAATCGCACTTGGTCCAGGGAGCTTATCTATCCTTATGTGTTTCAAAATTTCCTGCAAAGTCTGCTTCTTTATAGCAATGATTTCGAATGCATTAGGCTGTTTCACACTGTCCTCACAAAATTTTAGTGGTTGAACAAATTCTTCACGCTTTCCTCCTCCCGGACACACCAGGCCTTGTTATCACGAAGTCTACAATTATGCATACACCGATTCTATTAAAAAAAAACTCCCCATTAGCTGTTAAACATTTTCTTGCAGCGTGATCGTTATCCACTTTCTTTTCTGCCCAACAGTTTTGCACACTCTCTATCTCTATCTTGCCACCTATTGTTTCTTCTAAACCTGTTCCCCTACCCTGTCTTCTACTGAAAACTATTTCCCTAGCTGCTGTAACGACGTGAAATCAGAGACCCTCTGCTCATCGAAAACACCTAGAAAAGCTCGCCTTGCGTCGTAATCTGCTTAATGTAAGTGAGTTAAAGAAAGTCCCTGAGTTCCACTCTTTATGAAAAAAAAAATCGAATTAATTTCCTAATTCTAACAGTGGACACTGAATTGAATCCATTGAGAAACCAGAGCCCCCTTTTTGCCAACTTAGCGCAATCGGATCCCAACTGTGTTAAAATCCTACTTGCATTACACAGTTAATAGACATTAAATTATCTTGGAGTCTCAAAGTCCATCCAGTCTCTCAGCAGTCGTCAGCATCTGCTGTTTCCTTCCGTCATACAAATCGTTCTGCCTCCTCCTCGGGGTTTCTTTTGATTCTTTATTGCTGTAGTCTTTCTATAACGTATCTTGTTACATCTGAAAGCGGGTGCCTTCTGAGAGATCACCTTTCAGACGACAACTGCTTTGCAAATCGATGCTTAGTTGTCTATGACTACTTTTCAACGTGCCTTTCTTAGTTGAAGCCTAAAAGTTCATACCTTCTGAATGATACAATTTTATCAATATTATAAAAATCAAATGCAATACGTTTTTGGTGTCCTGGGCATACATTAAAATAACTGGTTAAATTTCAAATCCGGTGCCTTCACATCAAAACTCAACTCCAAGCTGATTCTTGCATATTATCAATTCTGAACACACTCTCAAATGTTATCTAATAACAGACACATGTGCCGTTGCAATCTCTCATCTCAGGAAAGACACAATCTCTCGTAAATTGACCATGCGCTGTTCCGAGATAGCAACACAACTATCAGGTACTCAGAAGGCTCACTGAATCCAATACATTAACTCTGATTTCTCTCAACAGGTGCTGATAGACCTCCTCAGTCCTTACAGCAATTTCTGTTGATGCTTCTGATTTCCAACATCGGCAGGCCTTTCAGACTATTTTTACACATTACATCTTATTTCGACATTTTCTTTTGTTTCATTTTTTTTGAATCTCCCAAATTCTGTACGGTTTTGAAGTCATCTTTAAGAGTGAGTGTTGCTTACAAAGACACAATTAAGTGCCTATGCACATATAAAAAGATACAAGTCAACGCTTTGAAACTGTTTTCTTAGTCCATTACAATGCACGTCGTAATTCCTTTTGCAGTTTTAGTGTAAGTGAAATATTTGTCAGCTAATTTGAAAGGCGCTTAATGGAGAAATGCATCATTTGGAACTGGAGTCACGTATGTTCCAGAGTTGATAACGTGGTGAGATTTCCTCTTTTAAAAGACTTATTTAGCCATGCGGTAATTTAAATGAAATTTTAAATACTCATCGTCATTTTTCATTAACGTTCCGTGTATGTTTTTAAAAAAAATCAGATTGCGTAATTAATGCCAGGCAAAGAAATTGCTTGGATTGGCCTGTAATTCGACACGATATTTCTTTATATTCAATGGAGAATGTTGCTGGAGTCAGATTTCATAGAATCCCTCCATGATGGAAGCAGGGAATTCCGCCCATCGAGTCGACACGGTCCCTGCAATTCCCAAGTCTACTCCACCTACCTGCACATCCTTGGACACAATGGACAATGGAGAATGGCCAATCCGCTTAAACTGCAAGATTTTGCAATCTGGGATGATCCAAGAGCACCAGGAGAAAGCCCGCGCAGACACATTGCCATTGTGCACACTCCACATAGAAAGTTCCCCAAGGCTAGAAACGAAGCCGTGTCCCTGATGCTATGAGGCAGCAGTGCTGACGACGGAGCCACTGTGCCGCCCCGATATATCTGGATTAATTACATTTATCTTTTTAACTTATCCTTGCAAGATCTCTGACAGTCTGTCTTGGTATGTCTCACTGATTTGTTTTCATATTTTCTTTTCCTTTATCTGATAAATGGTCATCCATTTGATGCCCTTGAAGTTACTCTCCACTCTAAGAAATTGTTTCTGCCATCCTTGCAAATCACTTCTTTTGTTGTAATACAGTCTTAAAATGAATTTGATAGACGTCATTGATTCACATTTTCGATTGAGTTTTACTTTCTTCAATGTATGTACGTCTAATGCAGACTGTGTTTATTGTTTTTAAATGCAAACCATTTATGTGCACCCTCAAAATAATTAACAAATTGTTTATAATGTCTAATTTGGTAATAGAACGTATTTGACTAAAGATTGGGACACAGACAAACTCAATATCATATCTTTAAACCATTTTCTGGTCTGAGATGTCACCATTTCTTATAATAAAACATTAAGTCATCTCGTGAAGTGAATTAAAAGAATTTCTGGGATTTACATATAAATAAACCGAAACATGCAACCCATTCGAAAAGATGAAAGACTTAATAGCAATCCAGGTTTGTTCAATATATTATTGCAACTGCATGACACGGCAATCTTTTGCTGTAAATTCTGTCTTATGGCCCTGATACACAGCTGCTTGATGAAGGAGCAGCCGTCCACAAGCTAGTGTTCCCAAGTAAACCTGTTGGACTATAAAATGGTGTTGTGTGATTTTTAACTTTGTCCAGCCCAGTCCAACAGCGGCTCCTCCAAATCATGGCAGTCAAATCTGTTAGTCCATTTTCTCAATTGATCACAAACAGATTTGACAGCCATCGCTAAATTCCACACCCTTATTCTGCTTTATGCACCTAGTCTTAAAGATAAAAATGATGACTATCATACATTATGTGGAGTGCTAAAACATTAACGTGACTGTATCCCAGATTTCACGCTGTATCAAGGTTAATGATAATTATTTTCTCAGTGCATAATGCTTGACTTATAATAGACAAATAAGCGAAATAGAATGTTTAATTCACAACAATTTCAGATGTCATTCAAAAAGACAGCAAGGAACAGCATTCATTACCACAATTCTCAATAATTTTTCTCCTTTTTCCCACAAAGGCGAACACTTTCGAGTAAATTCAATTCAGACTTACAAATGGCGATGTTGACAATACTATACATTTTAAAAATGGAAAACAACAAAGGGAGCGCATCCTGTCGTCACTCCAGACAATGATAGGTAAAATGATTTTTTTCTGTTCGGCATTTTCTTCTCTACACGATATTTTATCACTGGCGAAGTCTTCCTGAGACTGCTGAGTAGATTGTGAGCCATGGCGGAGACCAGATGAATGATACTATTGGAAGACAATTTGATGAATACATCATGTATAAGTAAGACAGACAAAAGTAACAAGAAGAAAGTGCCAGGAAAATATGGGAGGCACTTGAACAATTACGGAAAAGGACAATTTTGT
This sequence comes from Chiloscyllium plagiosum, assembly GCF_004010195.1. NCBI lineage: Eukaryota > Metazoa > Chordata > Chondrichthyes > Orectolobiformes > Hemiscylliidae > Chiloscyllium > Chiloscyllium plagiosum. Next base: position 23,316 of record NW_025213688.1, on the reverse strand, counting down.
TACATTTTCAATGTAGATTTTCAATTAACTTTTCCAAAAATATCTCGTCTAAATTGCAAGAAGTAGTCTTCTTCATGATTAATGCTGGTTAGATTCCTCCAGTCTGCATATACTTTGAAGTGCCCCCTTTTCTGACTGCATTACCAAATTATGGTCAGATGCACGGCAGATGCAGTTTAATGTGGATAAATGTATGGTTATCCACTTTGGTGGCAAGAACAGGAAGGCAGATTACTACCTCAATGGAATCAATTTAGGTAAAGGGGCAGTACAGAGAGATCTGGGTGTTCTTGTACACCAGTCAATGAAGGCAAGCATGCAGGTACAGCAGGTAGTAAAAAAGGCTAATAGCATGCTGGCCTTCATAACAAGAGGAATTGAATATAGAAGCAAAGAGGTGCTTCTGCAGCTGTACAAAACACTGGTAAGGCCACACCTGGAGTACTGCGTGCAGTTCTGGTCTCCAAATTTGAGGAAAGACATTCTGGCTATTGAAGGAGTGCA